>NC_141699.1:1055908278-1056125345 GCF_964263255.1 Lissotriton vulgaris
TTTTCGGTTCGTTGTCGCGCAACACACTCATCCATTCCCTATTGTGTGCCTCAGAAAACACGTCTATTACCCTGAAAGCACGGGGATCCGGGAATGGCTTGGGGTGACCTTGGGGGCACTCTGCTGCCCCTTGCCTTGGCATGGATGGCAGGGGGCGGAAGCTGCTAGGAAGCCCAGTGAAGCGCCCCTGCAGCTGTGGGGTGACCTGGCCCCCGACGGGCCCTGGTTCTGTAGCTGAGGGGTGACCCCGTCGCCGCCCCCGGCCCTGGCAGCCGCTGCTGCGGCCTGGCAGGCTCTGGCCCCTGCAGCTGAGCGCTTTCATCCGCTCTCCTCGCTTGTTAACACCATTCAGCGGCGAGGCCCCGTCCCGGGCCCGGCGGGGGCCTTTTCACTCGGATCGTTCCTAATTAGCCGCCTCGCTGTCCCCGCAAACATGGATACACGGTGCGGTGGTAGCGATCTGCAGGGTATCCCCCGGAACAGGAGCCCCGCAGACCCCCACCCGCCCCCTCCTCGGGAGGGTTCCCGTTTAGCCCGTGTTTCTTGTAACACAAAGAGGTGAAAACAAGCGCCAGGGCGGCCTTCCAGGACGTGCCTAGAATGGGGCTCTTCGGCCGCAGGAAGGTACCGTTGATGCGCCTCGTCACCAGCGGTGATGCGCCTACAATAGGGCTTCTAGCCGCCGGGAAGGTACCGTGAATGCGCCTCGTCGCCAGCGGCAATGCGCCTACAATAGGTTTTCTAGCCGCCGGGAGGTACCGAATGTGCCTCGTCGCCAGAGGTGATGCGCCTACAATAGGGCTTCTAGCCACCGGGAAGGTACCATGAATGCGCCTCGTCGCCAGCGGTAATGCGCCTACAATAGGGCTTTTAGCCGCCGGGAAGGTACCGTGAATGTGCCTAGTAGCCAGCGGCGATGCGCCTACAGTAGGTCTTCTGACTGCTGGGAATGTACCGTGAACGTGCCTAGATTGGGTCTTCTCGTCACCGGGAAGACACCGTGAATGTGCCAAGAATAATGGGCCTTCTCGTCCGGAAACGTACCTTCAGTGTGCCTGGAATACCCCCACCCCCCGGCTCTTTCAACGTGCCTAGAATCCGTCTTCTCTTGACCCCAAGAAGGTGCCTGAATGAGCCAGAACAAGACTTCTCGCCCCGTGAAGGCGCCACGAGTGAGGCTTCGGGGAGGCGGGAGTGTGCCCCCTTGTGAGGCTTCTCTTCTCACGAAGTGGCCGAACAGGAGACCTCAAATGGAGGAATGAGGGCGATGTGGCACCCTTACCAGTGCAAAGGGCTTCTACGCGCAGCTCGTGTGTCCTCCCGCTGGGCAACTCGGGGGCAACAAGGGTCTCCCTGAAGGGCCCTCCTCCCCGCTGGGGTACCCTGGGACAGAAGGCCCTCGTCCGTAGGAAGCCCAGCTCCATGTAGGAAAGCCCTCCTCGTGCACCCAACTGCCTTGGAGGAGTTTCCCCTGTAACCGCAGTAGGTTCCGTGGTGCCTTGCACCAGAGACCGCCCTCGCAATGAGGTGCCCTGTGGAAAGACTTCTCGAGGGTAGAAAGGCGAGCTCCCTGCAGCACGGCACTCCGCGTTCACCAAGCAGCCTTGAATACCTCGCCCCTCCTGCACTACAGATAACCGCAGGAGGCATGCCTTGCACACATGCCCTCACTCGCACTTAAGGTTCCTCGGTATGAGGAACGTGTTCCTGAGCCTAGTTTCTCGGCCATGGTGGGTGCCCCGGCGCGTCTCCTGCCTGGAAGGGCCTTGCACCGGAGCGCAGCTTGCACAGTGTGCACAGCTCTCGTGCACGCTGCTGCCAAGGTTCTTTCTTCAGCCCCGTTCGTAAACTCGCTTTTAAAAGTAGGCGCTGCGCCACCAGGCAAGTAGGAGCCTGGCACTGCAGGGGTTGGCATGCCATGCCCACGTCTCTGTACGAGTCGCACACGGCCCCTCGTGGCTTGCAGCTTTCACTTCATAGTTCAGTTAAAACAATTCACTTCTAGATTGCTTTTCTTCTTGGCCCACCTGGCCAGCCTGTAATGTCCCTCCCTGGGCTAAAACCAGTCCATGGCCTTCTGTCCACCCCCTCGCCCCAGGGGCATCCGCGAGGGTGTGTACCTTCCCCCATTGGCGCACCCTCCATCAACCCCTGAAGTCAAAAGGAGGTTTGAAAAAGGAGATATTTTGTAGGTCGGTCGGTAACTTGTCAGTTTAATGGGCTAAATGGCGTTAGTGTCTCGCGTTCAGTTATCAACGTTTTCGAGGAACAACAGCCAGAATTAGCCCCCTCGAGAAGGTTTACTTACCTGCCCTCAATTAAGGAGCAGTGTATTTTGGCTAGTCACTAATTCATATTTGCGTGTTAATTTACAGTATACGGTGTATATAAACATATAACATGTGTCCGTAGAGTACAAATAGCCTGCCGGGGTACCCGGAACCGCGTATTTACGCACGACGTATACCGGCTGCGAAAGAGGCTTTGGGGGAAGAATAAAAACACATTAGCGAGAGAGAAACGCGACGTTAACGGCGGAGTTAGTCCAATGCGGTCGAAGTACCTTCGGGGCTTAGGAACGGCGACGCGGAGGCTTTTACAGTTTGTTTGGCCCTGCTGGGCCCGGTTGGGCTTTGTAAAAGGACATGGGCGTGACGTCATTCCAAAGGCTGGAACTAAAATACCCCGTGTTATAAATATATATATATATATATATTATATTATTTCCATATACAATTATTAATATTTTAATAATAATTTTTTTTTCTTCAAAACGTGGCATCGCGCATAATATATAGTGGTTGATAAATCCCAAAATATGCACAGGCCTCAGTGATTCTCGCCAGCTCTTCCCTGGTGGAAAACCCTAGATTCTGAAAGAGTTTGACATCATGATGGGAAACATTTAAAGGGCAGCGAGGTGAAATGTACTCTTGTGTGCTTTTTGTTTACGGTTTTTGTGTCGGGTTGGTGAAAGCAACACCCCAAGGCGTGTTTTGAGATGGAGACAGGCCTCTTTGGTTAATCAGTATCTGCTGCGATCTGTGGACGGGGTTCGAATCTCCACTCAGCTCGACCCGTCATGTTTCCAAGGTCGATAATTAACTAAATGAATGTCACTGTAATCAATAGAAGTGGCAGGCGCAACTAACCGTCCAAACAGCCGTCGCACGAGCTATATATATACATATATTGTGTGTGTATATGTATATGTATATATATATATATATATATATATATATATATATATATATATATATGAGAAACTAATTTGTTATGAAATCTTCTGAGTTGGAGAGTGATGCAGGGTGGGTATGAAGGCGAACCAAAGGATAAAGGTATATTTTCTCAGCCTGACAGCAGTCCCTGTACTAATCTGAGAATAGTTGCTGTTTCCAGAGCTCTCCAATCTTAAAACTTTAACCATAAAGCGGGTCTGTTTTTGACCCATATACAGATTACCCCATCTAGGGTGGCTGTTTTCAGAGTTGAAATATTTTCGGTCTCATATTTATACATGGCCAAGCAGCACATATAGGGTTTATTTATTTTTTACGTTTTTTCCCCCCTTTTTATTTCACAAATGAGCACTATAGGTGCACACAGACACATGTTTTGTCACACCATATTATGATTGTTGATCTCTTAACAATTACAAAATACATTTTTATCTGTTGTGTGCTTTATACATTTTCAGTAGTGTAAGAATTGCAGTATAAGGGGTTCTTTCAGACAGCTCCCAGGCCAATTCCCCTCCCCGGGTCTAGGCCACGGACAGCGCTGACATTTTTTTCCATCAGAACAGGGAAAAAATTCATTTGTCAAATCCTGGGTTCCAGAGTAGGGCACTGCTTCCCAAAAAAGCACCTCAGAGCTCGTAAGCGCTATATTAATTCATTTCCAATTTACACAATAAGGTGGTGCCTTGGGGTGCTGAATGAAGGGAATCAGAATAGGGAAGTGTCTTGTTGGTATATTTACCACCCCAACACTGGAGTCTGCTCTTCCGGAAGGCCCCAAGGGCTCTGCTGACGCAAAGCTTGGGGGGCAGATTCAGAAATCTAACTCTGTCCCGGAGAACATGATGGGAAGGAAACCACAGGTAATAACACAGTCTGAGATTGTAAAAACATGAGCTATAAAAAGTCTAGCATTGTAAAAACTGTAAAGCAGTTGCCGAGGGGCTGGCTTGACACAAATATGTTCAGTATGGCACGCAAGCTGCGGTATCCTTAGCCGTGTGCACGCATGCTGAGGAAAGTCTTGGCCTGAATGCACACATATTGCAGAAATCCTGGACTATAAGATGCTGGTATAGGTGAATGCTCCAAAGGGTCGTTCAGTCTATACTTCACTCCGAAGACCAACATGTGAGGGTCGCGAAGTCTTTGATGACACACATGTGCGGGCAGGCTTTCCTGAGTCCACAACTACTACTGTTAACCACGTTTTAACTGCTATGTAACCTCTGACCCTATCCTGCTCTTGGAGAATGCTTTGAAGCAACCCGTAGGTGGCACAGGTGCATTTGAGTGTGCTGTGGAAATCGCAGGCCCTATCGCAAGTGTCCTGCGGAATCCTTCGGGCGCAATGCAAGTGTCCTGCGGAAACTGCCATCTCTAATACAAGTTTGCAGATTAAACCGTGGGCTGTGACGCAAGTGTCCTGCTAAAACTGTGGACCTTAATGCATGTGTCCTGCAGAATCCTTGGGCCGTAGTGCACGTGTCCTGCGGAATCCTTGGGCCGTAGTGCACGTGTCCTGTGGAATCCTTGGGCCGTAGTGCACGTGTCCTGTGGAATCCTTGGACCTTAATGCATGTGTCCTGCGGAATCCTTGGGCCGTAGTGCACGTGTCCTGCGGAATCCTTGGACCGTAGTGCACGTGTCCTGCGGAATCCTTGGGCCGTAATGCAAGTGTCCTGTGGAATCCTTGGGCCGTAATGCAAGTGTCCTGCGGAATCCTTGGGCCGTAATGCAAGTGTTCTAGGGATGCTTGGGGCGTAATGCATGTATCCTGCGGAATCCTTGGGCCCTAATACAAGTGTCCAGCGGAATCTTTGGACCCTAATGCAAGTGTCCTATGGAAGTCTAGGTCCATATTGCAAGGGTGCTTCAGAACCCAAGGACATGGTACGTACAGTTGTGCAGTGAGAACTGCGCACTGTAATGCAATAGTCTTGCAGAAACAGACATCTGTAATACATATTTGCAGATGAAAGTGTGGGCCATGACGCAAATGTCCTGCTGAAACTGTGGACATTAATGAAAGTGTCGTAGGAAACGACTCTGTCATGTGAGAGTACTGCTGAACCTTTAGGCCAAATTGCCTGGGTGCTGCGGAACCTAGGAACGTGGTGCAGATGTGCTGTGGGAACGGAGTTCTGTAATGCGAGTGTCGTGCAGAAACCCATCTCTGTAATAAGTTTGCTGCTGAAACTGTGGGCCGTAATAATGTATGGGTCCTGCGTAAACCGTAGGCCCGTAATGCACGTGTCCTGCGGATACTGCTCTCTGTAATGCGAGTGCACTTCAGAAACTGGGGACAATCTTGTAAGGGTGCTGCAGAACGCAGGGCCCATAGTGGAGGTATGCAGCAGGAATTGATTACTGTAATGCAAGTGTCCTTGAAACACCCGCTGTAATAGAAGCGTGTTGCTGAAACCTTGGGCCGTAATGCAAGTCGTACAGAAACCGTGGGCCATTAGGTACATATGAAACTCCAGTCCCTTACCCCATAAATGAAGTCTATTTTATAAAACGTAGGAAGTCACTTAAGCCAATTTAGGCAGACCTGGGGGGCGGCAGCAACTCTGCGGACAGGCCTGGGGGGTGGGAGCAACTCTGCGGACAGGCCTGGTGGGGGGGGGGGAGGGAGCAACTCTGCGGACAGGCCTGGGGGGGGGGGAGCAACTCTGCGGAGAGGCCTGGGAGGGGGCAGCAACTCTGCGGACAGGCCTGGGAGGGGGCAGCAACTCTGCGGACAGGCCTGGGAGGGGGCAGCAACTCTGCGGACAGGCCTGTGGGGGCAGCAACTATGCGGACAGGCCTGGGGGGGGGGGGGCAGCAAGCAACTCTGCGGACAGCCCTGGGGGAGAGCATCTCTGTGGACAGGCCGGGGCATCAACTCTGCGGACAGCCCTTGGGGAGCAGCAAGTCTACGGACACGCCTGGAGGGCAGCAGCAACTCTGCGGACAGGCCTGGAGGGCAGCAGCAACTCTGCGGACAGGCCTGGAGGGCAGCAGCAACTCTGCGGACAGGCCTGGAGGGCAGCAGCAACTCTGCGGACAGGCCTGGAGGGCAGCAGCAACTCTGCGGACAGGCCTGGAGGGCAGCAGCAACTCTGCGGACAGGCCTGGAGGGCAGCAGCAACTCTGCGGACAGGCCTGGGGGGCAGCAACTCTGCGGACAGGCCTGGAGGGCAGCAGCAACTCTGCGGACAGGCCTGGGGGGCAGCAACTCTGCGGACAGGCCTGGAGGGCAGCAGCAACTCTGTGGACAGGCCTGGAGGGCAGCAGCAACTCTGCGGACAGGCCTGGAGGGCAGCAGCAACTCTGCGGACAGGCATGGGGGGGGCAGCAACTCTGCGGACAGGCATGGGGGGGGCAGCAACTCTGCGGACAGGCCTGGGGGGGGGCAGCAACTCTGCGGACAGGCCAACCTGGTGAGTTAGCGCTACCTACCAGCAAGGTGGTTCAGTGAGTTAGATAATTAAACTGGTCTGAGGTAGTGACTTAATATTCGTTGTTTGCACGCCTAGAAACTGCTAAAGTGTGGTTTGAAGCACTATGAAACCAGTTAATACTTGTAATATTTTGCTTCGTTTCACATTGGAGGTGGAAAATCCAACAATTCGTAAAAAAATGTGCTGGAATATAAATGCAGGGGTGATTTAAAAATGTGTGGCAGCCGCAGGGGTTGTGGTTATGATCGTTTTTTAAATGACAAACCTGGTTTATACATTGTATGAAATGGAAAGAGCTATGGACTTTTCAAAGGACCAGGAAGGGTTTACGAAATAGTTGGTGCTGTGACAAAATGGGATAGAAATACTGTGTTTTTAAAGGACAACCAGTATTTTGGGGCTGAGCGCCCCGCCCTCCCTACCCCCCCCCCCCCCCCTTGTAATGAAGTTAGCAGTTTTACGGGGGAGTTTCTAGTCATTCTGTAGAAAGGGTATTTTGAAACCCTGCGATGTAGTGTCATTTGTCTAGGATCACACGGTTCGAATCGGAGGCCAGGGCTGTAACTCTGATGATCTGCTTCCAGAGTAGAACTTGTTACACTTGGTAATGGTACCAAATCCCTACAAGAAGCATGTTTTGTAACCTAAGCATAGGCGTTCGAGGACTAGGCACTTCATTTTCTAAAAACTAAGGCCCTCGGATGCAAATTTAACCATTCTGCCCAGCGAGAATCGCCGAAGTGCAGTCGAGGCCCTGAAAAGGACCTCTTGACGGGAGACCCAGGGTTGGCCAGACCCTACCACCGATGAGTGGGCCGCCGTTTTATCCTGGCTAGCAGAAGTCCAGTGGGGCTGGCTGATGGGAGCTTGTTGGGGCGGAGGGCTCTGGAAGTAGAGCGCTTTGTATAGTTTGGCAAAGTAGCTTATGTGAGTGAGAAGTAGGGTTCCGGAATAGTGTTACTCCCCGCGTAGTATTTCAATGCCTGGTCAGTGGCAGTAAGCGCTATATAAATAGACTTTTCAATTAGGCTGTATGGTTCAGACCCTCATCAGTCTGAATAAATTAATTGATCTCATGCGGTGTGTGTGTGGGGGGGGGGGATATTCTGTGCATTGTGTGTGACTTTGGAGGTCTGTTTTTGAGGTGTATAATTGTGGGCCCCCTCTGGTGTAGTCTCTGTGTTGTAGTAGGGCTTTAGTTTCTAGGGTACCTGATCTTGCGGAGCCGTCTGCGGTGGAATTGTATTTATATAGCGCCTACTAACCCTAACAGGCATTGCGTTGTCTTTTCGGGTGTTTGGGTATATTGTGTTGTGTTCTGTGGGGTTCCTGTTAGGTATTGGGTGTGTGGTGTGTGTTTTTTTTTTTTGGGCGATTCTTTTTATGTCGAAGAACGTGCATTATCTGCGGAGGTTCATCACTTGCGTTTTCATTTTTGGGGCCCCCCGGAGGAGCGGGCCGTGGGGCCTCAGCCCGCTAGGTGACTGTTGCATATGCACGCGGCCTTATTCCTTTCTTTCCAACCCTTCTCTGTTCCCAATTAAACGGCAACATTGAAGCTGAGCGGTGTTTTCTGAAGCCGAGATGTCTGAAGCCTCCGAGGCATGCGAGGAAAGGGGGGGGGGGCTTCTGAGGGGAGCCGCGGACTAAGATCTGCCTACATGTTAATGCCTAGAACTGCATTCTAGGTTTTGTGGGAGAGCCTAAGAGAGAAAGCGTCCCCATAGGGCTCCTTTGCCCCCCCCCTTCAGTTAGAGTCCATCTCCCATTTCCTTCCCCTAGCCCTTTCTCTGTATTTTCTTGTTTTCTCTTCCCTTTTCTCGCTTTTTCTTCGCACTGCTTCAGTGCACATTTCTCCCATGCGTCTCCCTTCCAGTTACACGTTCTTCAGGGGAGTCGCCCTCACCTCTCCCCCCGCATGCCCCGCCCTCTTGTGATTTATCGGTTCCTGGAGGCCGCCGTATGGATTGAAAGGCCTGGGACGGCTGATTAATGTTTATTTCCCTGTGCAGCTCCAGTCCTGGCCACCTCAGGACATGTCTTGTGCGTCACTGGAAAAAGGACTGCGAGCAAGGGCCGCCAGCCCCTCCAGCCAGCCGGTTGAGACACCACAGACCACGCGCTTTAAAGTCTCCGGCGCTCTCACTGCGTTCAGCCTCGGGGGTTCCTTCAAAATGGTGTCAAGTCGGAGCGCTAGAAAGCAGCCCCCTCGGAGTTGTGCCGTTATCTTTCATTTTATGCTCTTCCCCGGCCCCACAACCGAAAATCGCTCTGATGCTGAGCACGTTTGATGAAGTACTCATTTTATTATTTACTCAGACCAGTAATGTAGAAAGTCTGTGATATTTCTTTCTTGTTTCCGAAAAGACCCTTCGCGCCATCACCACTTTGCTTAGCATTTTTTAACATTTATTTTAATTTTACCTAACCGCTTCCTTCCACAGCCCATATCGCGCTCTCCTGCCGTCTGTAACTTACTCACCCTACACTTAAACTTGTCCGTGCATCTCGGCCTCGGCCTTATTTTATAAACTTTCTTGTAACGCTGGCACATACATACATGTTCTTTTCGTGCCCCTCCTCATATATTAATACATTCTTCTTTTTTTCCCCGCAGTCCTCAATTTCGGCCCTGCTTCCTTATTAGCAACATTTATGTGTGTAGAACTTGTATTTTTTTTTTAAATTTTATTAAAGTATCCCCTTCCGTTAACCTTTCACAGATTTGGCTGGACGCACCTTTCTTTTACTGCACAATACACATATTTGAGGACAGACACACCCCTCGCTCACGCCGCAAATGACCACCTGTTCAGACTGGGCCTCTAATTGTTAATAGTAGCCTGAAAGGGGTTGGGCTCTGCGCCCAGCATGAGACGGAGGTCCCCGCCCAACAAACATTTTAATTACTTTGGAAGCCCCCGTGAATGTAATGGACAAACAGATCCTGTCACTGTTGTAAGGGGTTTCGATACTCCCAGGCCTGGGGGGCTAATTCCAACCTAATTCGAGGGCAGACTTTGCTCTTTACCCCCATTCGGCCAACTAATCCCACCACAGTCCTGCTGAGAATCTCGGACACCCCCTAGACCCCGCTACTTTTTAAATATTTTGTATTATGTAACAGATCTATTTTTCTTCTTTTTTTTTTATTTTTTTTATTTTTACAAATGACTGTCTTCAAATCTCGCTTTCCTTCTAGCTTTGGCGTTTGTACCAGGTGGGGCCAGTGCCTTATTGTGTGACGTTTCAAGTATGTCAGTTTCTCTACAAAATGGAATAAACAGTTTCCCTCCAACTCTTTCCTGCTCCTCGAGGTTGTCCATGGCTGGACGGTCTTGCAACTAGCCCTCTCCTTCAACTCCTCAGGAAAGGGGGCTCTGGTCTGTGTGGGGACCCCCTCTGTACCAAGGCAAGGGTGGTCCACACCCTGTTGCCTGTCCCTCAGTCTTCTAACAGGCTATCCGCACCCCTCTGTCCCCAGCCCTTCAAGGCAGGGCGGAGTAGCTGTGTTTCTATAGCACCAGCATAGCTGGGTAGCAACTGTAATGTGCTCACGCAGAGAAGGTACGTGAAAGTGTTCCTCAAGCGTAGTTTTACATATTTTAATGACAGTGCAGTTCACACAAGTAATATTTTAGGCACAAAGAAATAACGTTATTTTTTCCCCTTCTTTTTATTAAAATCCCCCAAATGTTTAGTCAAGTGCTGGGACTAAAACCCTGGTAACCTGATACCCAGGGCCAGTAGAATTACGCAGCAGAGAGAAACCACATTAAGCATCACGGTTGACTAAATTATGCATCAGGGAAAGAAGGCAGATTATGCTGTGCAATTTGTGATAGTATTACTTCACTATCTGTCATTTTTATACTTCATTATCTGTAATTTTTATACTTAACACTGTCTGGTCAAAGGTTCCACCTCATCCGTACATGGTATAACACCCACGGATAGCAATCAGTAAACAGAAAGCTGACCAGTCAACCTTTGCAAAGTGCTTTCGGTGGATCAAAAGTTACTAAAAATATGGGGACACGTGTTGCTGTGGTGTCGACACATTTTTTGTAACTTTTGATCCATCTGGGCTAAAAACATTTTCTTTACCTGCAAATAATGTGGCAAAAGTGGCAAACCCATAATTATGCGGAAAATGTCTCACAATTCCAGTGACCCTGCTGATACCAAAGCCAGCAGCTTACTCACTAGGACATATCTCACCCTCTCCTAGTTTCTAAGACTAGCCTCTCCTGCTCCTTTGCCTGACACCCAAAAACAGGACAGCCTCTCTTTGTCCTCCCCACAAAGGTAGGATGTGCTTTTATCCGGCACATGCCCTGGTGTGAAAGTCTGAAGCCTGTCTTATGTCCATGTGTCACATCACCCATGGAGGCCAGCGTACACCCTCTTGCAGCAAAATGCACATGGGATTGGTGAAAACAGTGAAACCGAACCCACTCTGCTGTTTTGTTGGGATTCTTGCACGCGAGCTGGAAGTCGTAACAATGCTGTGCAGTGGGGACATTAACCACCTAATATGTACACAGATCTTTGCAGCATGTGCATTAACCACCTGTGCTACCGTACTTCCACTGCGAGTTGTTGGATATGCAATTGATCTGTGTAAAAGATGGCGAACTCCCTTGCGCTATATTCACCAGTAGGCACATTTAGAAAGAAAACATATCATGTGAGGTAGCTCAGTAGGTAAAAACCCTGCTGTGGTCATCCAATGCCAGCCTAGGACTTTCTTGTTTCTAGGCAAATCAGCTTTTCTTTATTTGAGGTAATTTAAATATGTGCAACAGAGTTGGGCAATGAGAAAACCTCTAGTATTGACACCAAACTATGGAGGTAATTACAAAACTGGTTAAAAAAAGATGCCTGTAACTTTAGTTTGTGTTAGAATACTTCTTTAAAGATTATCGTACAGAATGGATGGTCACTTTTGTGGGCAGGACTTAATTTCTCTATTTTTAATTGGAAGCATGGTGACACAACCGTGTCTCCTGGAAACCCGCCCCCCGCCAATGGGTTAGGGTGGCAAGAGAGAACAATGGAGGCGAGTTAATAGAAGGCCTACAGTCCCCATTTCTGTCCACGTCAGTTTAGTTGTGTGCCCAATAGGGGGCACTGTTAGAAGCATCGAGCTCGGTTAAACACAAGAAACGCGTGTTCATAAAATGGCCTTTATAGATGGTGTACCACAACACGTGAAGCAGTTGTTTATACATAGAAAAGCGTGCAAAAACACACCCTAAATGCACGCATACAACTCTCTGGAAGCGACTTACAAATGTTTGTGTGTATAATATATATATATATATATATATATATATATATATATATATATATATATATATATATATATATATATATATTCGGTTTAATGTATCGTGAACTCGGCACTTCACATGAGCATCAGTTACCTTACACAAGGTCAAATTCCTTTTTGATTATATTTTTGGTCACGGGGAGATTAAGCGATTTGCTCAATCACAGGGGCATCAGTCGACGCCGAGACGGGAGTCTGGTTCCCCAGTTCCAAAGTCGACACCCTTTGCATTTTTTTATTTAAAGGCGGGGTCGAAAAAAAATCAACAGTCCCCAGCACCTCCCTCGCTCTCTGTGGTGTCAGTGAAAACAGCCCCTTCCTGCCCCCCGCCGGTGCCAGGGGGTGACAGCTGCCTGGTAAGCACCCCGCTTGGCCCCGCAGCTGTCTGGGAGTCTCAGGCTCCGCGTCGCCTCCTTGCCCTGGCACCACGGAGGGGTCACAGTCACTTGTGTGGCCAATTCCTGCGCGCCACGCTTCTTTCCCGATCACCTGCCTTGCACTTGTAGGCAGGCTTGTGTGATCTGCGGCACAATCACATGTCGGCCTGCAGAATTGCATCTATGCATCCCCGCTGCCGACTCACATTTCTGCTTCAGTTGACGCACGGTGTGATCTCCTTCATGAATGGTCTGTTTGTGTGGCCTTTTTCAGGCCCCCTTCCTGCAAGCAGTGACTGCCTCGTGTGGCTGCTGCCAAGGCTCCTTCCTGCGTGCATAGACTGCCTGCATGTTACTCTGTTGGAGTTTGTTCCTGCAAGCATGGTTTGTCAGCCTCGTGTGGCCTGCTGTAGTCTGTTCTGTATTGGCTGCCTGTGTGTCAATTTCATGCCTGTGTGAACTGCCTTTTGTGGTCTGCTCCGCATTCATGTAGCGGAGTGTGCCAACATCTACGTGCAACCTCTGAAGTTACTTTTCTGCCTGTAAACGCAGCCCTGTCTGGACTCTTTCTTTATGCTAAGACTTCTTTTCACCTGTGGAACCCTCTGTTGGTGTTCACAAAGCACCTGCAGTGGCCGTTTCTGCATAATCAGATTGCTGCAGTGGCCCCTTTCCGCAACTATAGATTGCCATCAGTGGCTTGCTGCGGTGGCCCTCTCCTACAGGCATGGATTGCCATCAATGGTCCACTGCAGTAGCAGTTTCTGCAGGCAAAGATTCTCATCATTGGCCCCTTTACGCAGACAGATTTTTGTGGTGTCCCTTTCTGTAGGCATAGATTGCCATCGATGACCTGCTGCAGTGGCCCCTTTCTGCATGCATAGATTGCTGTTAGTGGCCCTTTTCTGCAAGCACGGACTGTCCTCACTGACCCCTTTCCCCATGCATAGCTTGCTGATAATGTGCTGCTGTGTTGGATTCCGGGCCAGCACTTTAGTTCGGAACAGGACCAGCTCGTCTACTTTATGCATAGATGACTGACAGTCCCTGCACTTCCCCCATAAGGCCTTTAATTGTGGGACTCCCCAATGCAAGCTCCTCGCCTCTTTCTCGTATATCCAAGTTGATATTGTTAAGGCACTTATGCATCAGTACATATTCAAGTGCCCAAGATCACAGAAGGGTCCATATAGTGTTCTCACCAAACTAAATCCCCTCTAGGATCAGAAGTTTCTCGAACAGAGGCACAGAGAAGTAGGTGAAACACTGCGTGTCCTTCAGCAGGATCAAAACATCCAGTCAGCAGGAATCCCTACAGTGTAGCCAATAGACCACATGTGCTCAGGAGAATGCACAGTAACGCTTGCCTTGTGGGTAGAGGCTTTCCATAAGGATTGAACCCTTCTGTAGCCGAGTTGGTGCCAGTGGGTCACTGCCTCTGTCGGGCCCCTTGTGCGCGTGGCCTCTGTGGGGCCCAGTGTGCGCGTGGCCTCTGTGGGGCCCAGTGTGCGCGTGGCCTCTGTGGGGCCCAGTGTGCGCGTGGCCTCTGTGGGGCCCAGTGTGCGCGTGGCCTCTGTGGGGCCCAGTGTGCGCGGGGCCTCTGTGGGGCCCAGTGTGCGCGGGGCCTCTGTCGGGCCCAGTGTGCGCGGGCCTCCACATCCTAGTGCGTGCCACATGTGACACACTTATAGGGCCAAGTGCCCACTCGAAGGCCCAGAGTGCGTCACCTCTCTAGGCCTCAGTGGACACTGCCACCAGGGCAGCGGTGCCTCACGATGCCACTTCCAGAGCTAAGTGTGCGCCACGTCCCTAGGGCTCAGTGGCCAGGGCCGCTGTGCCACGCGATGCTGATGCCGCTTACAGGGCTAAGTGTGCGCCACCTCCCTGAGGGTCAGTGGGCACCACCATCATTGTCCAGTGGGTGCCACATTGGTGTTGCCTCCAGAGCCCAGTGGCCTGCCACTTCAATACTGCCTCTCCTGGCACCAACAACTCTGGGCAGTAAATTTTCGTCAGGGAAAGTCCACTCGATGGTACAATCTCTGCAGAAATGTGAAGGTTTTGATGATTTATGCGAGGAGTTATTGCTGCGCCGCATGTGTTTTGTAGACCGGATTTGGAACATATGGTGATAAATAGCAGGCACACATGTTTGTTTTTGGCAGGTTGGGTGCGATTCTCTCCAATATTTAAGACCTCATGGAAAACCTCCTGTGGGGGGGGGGGGGGGGGGGGCACCGTGTTTGTGAAGCGGTCAGCTGGAAAGTGATCGCAGTAACCATGGAATAAAAACCGCATTGTGTTTTTGATGCAGGCAAAAGTTTGTGTCAACATTGACTCATAAATAAAACAAAACCGTCAGGTAAAAGAAAATGGGTTTGGGCGAAAATAATGGAGAGGAAAACCAATATTGTACCTGGAACGCATGTGTTGCTTTTGTGTTTGGGTTACCGCAACCTTAATGCAGTGTACACGCCTGACCTCTCTGTGTGCTTGTCACCCTGATTTGTGTAGGGTCACCCTGTGGATATCTGGGTCTCTTTTATGGACTGTGTAAGCATTTCACATATTGTGGAGTTGCCTTGAGTCGATGGAAGTGTGGCTCAATGGTTAGAGCGGCAGACCCTGATGCAGAGGTCTAGCCCGGGACCAGGGTTCAATTCCCCGCCTTGGCGGGTCTTGGGCTCAAAATTCCACGGACCTGATCATTCTCGCCTCGGTGCCTATTCCAATCATGGAGTCCCACTCTGCAACTCTGGGCAATAGCTTGCTTAATCTCCACAACGGCCCCCACAACGCTAAGGATGCCTGGCCTCCACCTTGGGGGTGCCCAGGAGTGGACGCCTCACAGGGAAAGCCAGGATGGGTTCCACAGCGGTATTCGTACAAGCGCCTTGAGACCCTTGCGGATGAGTAGTGTGCTATACAATTTCAATTTACATTTACATGGAATGTGTAAATGCCCTCTGTTTATGAAGTGTGCATGTCAAGGACTGTGTAAGTTTGTCCTGTGGCTGTGTTATGGAGCTCTGCCAATCGTTGGTGGTGTGTATATTGTGTAGGTTTGCCCCATGCCTATGGGTTTTGTATGTTTACTTTTGGATCAGATAGGCCACCTTGTACAGTGGATCGATAATGTTTGCCTCACTGGTGTGTGGGGTGTGTTTGTTTGGAGGGGTGAATGTTAGCCAGGTTTTTCCATATTATTTGGTCCTAGAAGTGCCCCAAAGAAGGGCGTTCACTCACTTTGTGTGAATTCACCTTAAAGACTAACCCCCAGAAGCATCAAGAACCCATTTTCCTATTCCTTAATAGCGAAAAATAACGATTTGCTAATCAGGAATAGCAAAATCCTATGCATGAAGAAATCACTAAAAAAATAGCGATTTCCTAAAATTCCGTAATTGCGACTCGCAAATTACGGGTCACAATTAAGGAATACCTCCCCATTCATTCCTATGGGCCTAGAGGCCCATAGGAATGAATGGGAAGACATTCTCAATTTGCGAATCACAATTAGCGAATCTCAAATTGAGAATGTGATTTCAAGGGTGCAGGGGTGTCCAAAGGACACCCTGTTGCACCCCTGAAATTGATCTGTGCACATATGTTGAGCACACACATGCGCAACATGAAACTTTGAAAAATGCACTTTTCAAAGTTTTTGCAAATTACCATGAAGTTCAACTTCATGGTTATTTGCGAGCCCTATTAGCGAAACCGCTATTTTTTTTACTCTAGTGCATTGCATTTAAGGAATCTCAATTTGAGATTCCTTAAATGCAAGTAATCGCAATTTTGCAATTTCTTAATTTGCGATTTTTGCATTTGGGATGATGCATCCCAAATGCAAAAATACTGGTCGCAAAGGGGCATATTCTGAGAATCTGCCTCTTTGCAAGCGGATTTTACCTTGATGCATCTATGCCTATATGTACTGATGCTGTGAGTGTGTGCTGGGACTGCTTATAGCTTGTTCTATACCTTAAGCGTGTATTAAATCAAGCCAGGAGAAGCGATTGATGACCACTGTTTGGCGGTCCTTTTAGGGGTGTACAGGTTTCGGCTTTGGACCGGTCTGTGTGTTGCTTTGAGCTGGGTCTGAATCTGGGCATGCATGCAGTGTTTTGTTATCCAAACCCATTTCAGTAGACTTAGGAGAGCTGTATATTATAATGTGGATTCATTGTTGCAAAATCACAATTTCAATTTTTTTGGCCAACAGTTATTTTTAACACAATAAATCATTTTTATGTGTGAATGCAATTGAGGACACCCATCTGGTGACCATTGCTTCCAGCACCATTGAGTCCTTGTATTTTTTGGGGAGCATGTACCTCACTGCACCCCTATCCAAAGGCAGCATCAAACACACAGCAGCCGGGGTGAAGAGATTGTGCTCTGGTGAGTGAAGTCACTTTCAGGCTTGGACATGAGCAGGACCACATGAAATATGCAATTAAGCAGCTGCAGCTTTTTCCACATAAATTTGGATTTGCCACATAATCAGTCATCAGCTGCATAATCTGAAGATTTCAGCTGCCAAAATAGTTTCTAGCTCGAAGGGATCAAAAGTTTCTAAAAATACGGCAACGCGTTGTTGCACAGTGGAAGGCCCTACACAAAGGTTGACTGGTCTCCTTTCTGTCGATTAATTCTGTATTTGGATGTCCAATCAAATGATTCTGCCACCCAATCCAGGTGAGCAGGTAGAACTCTTTGCACTTGCTGCTTTTCTTGGAAAACCCTTCCACCAAGCCATTTCTCCACTGATGAAGTCCAAGTACATTTTCTGCCCAAAAAGATCTTCAGTGGTTGAAGGGTTGCAACGGGTGGTATTGTTTATTGATTTTCACTTCAATCCGTGTACTCTTCTTGTCATTACATTCAGTTCTGGTTTCCCGTAGATTTTATTTTGTGTTCATTTTTAGGTCTGGTCTTTGACTTTCTCTCCCGCTTCAAGTTTTCTTGGGGTCGCTCGGTGTCTGGGGGGGGCGTATCGCTAAGCCGTCCTCCTCTGGAGCCTTCCATTTTTGTACTGCAAGTGGCTCGCCCTTTTCCCTTGCATGACGCATATAACTGGCGCATTCACTCATGAGTTTTTATGTGCTGCCTGGAGTAATGGCTGTAAGTGGCGCATTCACTCATGAGTTTTCATGTGCTGCCCGGAGTAATGGCTGTAACTGGCGCATTCACTCATGAGTTCATGTGCTGCCTGGAGTAATGGCTGTAAGTGGCGCATTCACTCATGAGTTTTCATGTGCTGCCCGGAGTAATGGCTGTAACTGGCGCATTCACTCATGAGTTTTCATGTGCTGCCCGGAGTAATGGCTGTAACTGGCGCATTCACTCACGAGTTTTCATGTGCTGCCTGGAGTAATGGCTGTAAGTGGCGCATTCACTCATGAGTTTTTATGTGCTGCCCGGAGTAATGGCTAGAAGTGGCGCATTCACTCATGAGTTTTCATGTGCTGCCCTGAGTAATGGCTAGAAGTGGCACATTCACGCATGAGTTTTCATGTGCTGCCCGGAGTAATGGCTATAAGTGGCACATTCACTCATGAGTTTTCATGTGCTGCCCGGAGTAATGGCTGTAAGTGGCGCAGTCACTCATGAGTTTTCATGTGCTGGCCGGATTAATGACTCCTGAGTCTTCATGAGCTGTCAGTTGTCGCGGCCAATGTTTTTCTATTACCTGATGCCCAGAGCAGCCGTTTGGAAACATGGCTATGGCCTTCTTGCAGGGCAATGGTGGTCGCAATTTACTGGGGCTGGTGAGGGGGGGGATGGGGAGGGTTGTAAATGGAAGTAAAAAAAACCACTTACCTTCAGGCCAGCTACCTGGCTGGCTGCCGCATCTCGCTCCGCTTCACACTCCTGGAAGCAGGAACAGGAAGCACCCGGGCTCCTGGCTCCCCTAGACAATCACAACGCTGCAATGCAGTGCTGTGATTGGTCAGAGCACCGTGGATAGGCACTCTGGCAGGGAATGAGAGCCTGTCAGGCCCGGACTGGCCGTTGCGGGCACTGGGCAATCCCCCGGTGCGCCGCAAGGGTGGGGGCCGGTTTTGGGCCACTGGGGCCCGTTTTTTATTACAGGGCCGTTTTTGCAATCTACGCAATCTACGTAGGTGTTTTGCAAAGTATTGGAGACTTTATGAATTTGTGCTTGCTGCAGACAACGTTTGTTTTAATAACAGGGAAATCAACAACAAAAACCTTCCTACCCGACCATAAAACAGCCAGACAAACAGCCCCACGCACTGACTATCAGACCAGGCCTTCGGATACTGCCAGGGGCCCCTGTAGGCCCGTCTGACTCTGCCAGCTTGATTGGTTTGGTACCATTTTAGGGCCTCCAGCGTCCACCGCGGCAGTCTTGGGGTTTTGTCGCGGTGCAGCCGGCATTGACAACAAACCGTGACCTCATTCCGGTGTCTGCTCCTGGAAGAACCTGCCACACTCGTTCAGGATGCGCCTCCGAGCAGCACGTGACAAACGTATTCACGGCAGCTCATAGAAATGTACGTTGTGGGCAGTCCTTTTTCAGGCCCCACTCTTTTGTTCTTTTGTCGCATTTTCGTTTGCTTTTGAGTCTGTTGGTGGTTATTATTTTCCTGGTTTTGTTGGTTGAAACGGGTTATTTGCAGCTTTTGGGCTTTTCTTTGCCTCGCTGACCTCTGACCCCTGTCCTAACACGAGTTCGGACCGCACAGTGAGGGGTGGGTGTGGGACAGGGTGGGCCTGTTTTTCTTTTTCGTTCAATAATCCTCGTGCGCCTGGTGGGTGGACTCGGCGCTGTGTGTTGACCACCTCCCAAGTGACGTGCCTCGCGTAATAGCGCCTCCCAGGTGAGGTGAGCGCTATGCTAATCCCTCCCAGGTGATGGGAGTTGTCCGGCGGGATCCCGGGGCTTAATGAGACACTCGCATTCCAGGCCATTTTGCTGCCACAAGGGAGTTGGTTGGTTCTAATTGTAGCCTGCGTGGCTAATCGCCGGCCTGTGACAATGCGGCTCAGGTACTGGCCACATTCCAGCCTCCATGCGGGGCACACCTTGCACTTACCGGGTTATTACCGCTCCCCTGGATACCGCCTGCGCCCTCCACCCACCCTTCAGCCTCCCCCGGGCTGTCCAATCGCGTTTTTATTAACTTATTGGGGATTTCCAGAGGGCAGGTTTGGACCCCGGGAGGGCTAACGCTGCCTTTCATCCTTCGCAGGTCGAGGACGACGAGCAAAGTAGGGTAAAGCAGCATCTTTTACTTGTAGCGCTATAAGGCAGGGTGGCTAGCAGCCAGCGCCTTGTAAAGCCCATTCTCACTCCTTGGAGCTGCCAGGTCGACGCTCCGCATGTGCTACGGAAGTGATCAAATAGCTCGCAAACTCCGGCACCATGTTGCACTTATGCACGGCGCTCCAGCCGATGTAATGACCGTTTATTGATGAGTATCGAGGCGCCTTTATAGGGCAAGCTCCCAAACTGAAAAGTTCATTCTAAAGAATAAACTGCCTTCAACAGTCACTGTTTCATGTCTTGACACACCATTTTTTCTCATACGTATATATATATTCAAGACGAGGTTGGATAATATATATATATATATATATATATGTCAAACGGCACCAAAGTTATAGGCAAGTCACAAAACCCTTTTCCAATGGAAACCTGGTCTTAACTGCAACAACCTAACTGTGACTGCCAGTAGATAAGATAGATATATTCATTATAATTAGGGCTCCCAGTTTTATGGTATTATACATTTTTTTTGGGCCATTACCGTCTGTTTATCCTATTTATTTTTTGGCCATTTTATCTGTATTTATCCGTATTTATTTTATATATGTATTTTCCGCTCAACCTCGGACCTGGGTAACTGGGTTCGAGTCTCGGTAATGACGCTAACCATCCTGTGATTCTTGGAAAAATCACTTAATATCCCCGCGCCTAACAAAAAATGAATGTGTGTCCTCGTGTAACGTAACTGGTGCTATGTAAAGCGCTCTGATACCGCTTAGGATTTGGGTCAGGTTTGCGCTGTATAAAACTCTGCCCAAAATAAAACTCTGCCAAATATAACACTCTGCACAATAAATGAAGTTGTAAAACTGTACATTTCCATATCTATTTAACTGATAGACGCGCACTCAAACTTTGATGTTTGTAGTGTTTTAGCTATTTAAGCTGCCAAATATTACACGACAATACATCCACTGTTCAATACTAGCATTATACCATAAGCCGTTATTTAAAGAAATTTCTTCCGGTTTTTGAATTTCCCATGCTGTCCATCTGCTCAGCTGCTGGCCTATAATTCATGAAAGACGGCACCGAACGTCACTTAAAAGAAGCACAATTTTCTATATTAATCCACTATTAAAAATAAATGTGGGCACCTTGTTTTCTGTCTGTATTTATCTGTAAAAATCCGTAAAAATGGAAAACTGGGAGCCGTAGTTATAATTCTCCCATTTGCGAGTTTATAATAACATTTTCTGTTACCTATGACTACCAGAGTGAATGTTTGACTTTGTAGGTGGTCTGGGTTCCCGAAGTGATGTCACAACCTCACACATGAGTGCCTGAGTGACCTCACAGGGAGATGTAGACTACTTCAGTGATGTCCTTGTTGGGCATTTTGGACTCCCGAGGTGAGGTCGATGCTTAACCCCTTCCATGCTGATGACGGAACCGCTCCGTCATCAGCTACATTTGAGCTGTGCTGATGACGGAGCGGTTCCGTCATGGCCCTGCCGCCGCGCCTGCGCGGCGCTGATTTCGCGCGGGCGTTCTAATGAGCGGGGCGGGTCATGACGGAACCGCTCCGTCACCAGCATAGCTCAACCGCGGCTGGTGACGGAGTGGCTCCGTCACCAGCATGCGGCCGCCGTGCGGCCGCCCCGCCCCGCCCCTTTAGCGCTGCGGCGGAATAGCCGCCGTAGCGAAGGGGTTAACTCCCAGAGTTATGGGTTGCTTACAGGAGGGCTTTGAGTGGTGTCTGGGATAAGTGCCCTCTACTGTACATATAAGGATATTGCAAGTCACTGAGGAGTACTGGAAACCTTAAGGCGGATTGAGACAGAAGGGCGAGTAACTTAAAATGTTGGGAGTCCCAAAGAAGAGAATGGATCGGACTGCATCTCGAGTCAGTGGCAGAGAATTATTCAAGCACCAGAACCACCCACCCCTGGTCTTTCTCTTTTTTTCTTTTTCTCAGTGAGACATGTTTGAAATAAGTCTTCTCTAACTGAAGTAACTAAACTAATGAATGTTTAAAACGATGACACATTTTTGTATTATGCTATTGTTTTCATTGTAGCTAAACTGACCATTTTAATAAAAAAAAGTTGCCAAATGGTTTTGCTTTCTAAATTAAAATATGGATCTTCTGAGTATGTTGGATGAGGTGTTTGTACGGTGTGAGCCTAGCCGATGGGCTGTTCGGTGCTGTACAAAGGCAAAGACATGGTCAATGTGTGGTTGGAGGTGTAGCGGGTTTGTAAGAGCGAGCGTGGATTGTTATTGTATTGTAATGGAGTGTTCCGTTAAAAATGATGTGTCTAAAGCTTTTCTAAAGTTAAGCGGTGTGGGTTGGTCCTGATGGATTCAATGTTGCCATTGCAGAGCGGGGTGCATAGATGGGGACCGCCTGTTCCTCGCTGTTTTCTTTGGTGTGGTGCTTCGTTTCCAGAGGGTTGGCGTCCTAGCTGCCGATGTGCAGATAACCACTAGGGTTCCAGCCGTGATATCTTTGTAGCTAGTCTTGAAAATGGCACTGGCCTGCCTGGGACGCCAGCTGGACAAGGGTGGTGTTCTAGTTCTTCACGGTCTTGAGTCATTTTGGGTCTTGTAGGGCGCCTTACGGTTGGGGTGGCAGGGCAATTTTTAGTCGAGAAGGTAGTGGAGAACAGCATTGCTGCAATCAATGCCAATACATGCGTACAGATCTAGGTAGATAGATATGTTCCTCTCACCACTTTTCATTCTGAACACACCCTTGAGCGGTGAGGCCTGATATAAGGTTATTCACCACAAGTTTATAATTTCTAGTAAAAAGGGATATGCCAGGTTCAGTTTTCCATCGGGAACTGCTTTTCCAGAGTTGTTTGGTCTCCTTAAATTTAAAAAATATATTTTTGTTGCTATATAAAACATTTTTTTTTAAAAGGTAACTTTAATAAGTCATTCCTCATTTATAGAAATTCTCCATGTAC
This sequence comes from Lissotriton vulgaris, assembly GCF_964263255.1. NCBI lineage: Eukaryota > Metazoa > Chordata > Amphibia > Caudata > Salamandridae > Lissotriton > Lissotriton vulgaris. The sequence continues at coordinate 1,055,930,891 of NC_141699.1, forward strand.
ATCATTCACAGAAATGTTGGTCATTTCCAAATATATACTTGAGAAATGGCATAAAAAGATCTTTCTACAAATAGAGCTTGGCGAAGTCAGCTGCATAGAGGCCTGTATACTCCCGCCAGGGTCGCAATACAATCTTCAAATTAGCCTGAGAAGCTGATGGGTTCCGTCAGTGCTTGGACTCCTGCATAGTCCAGTATTGGGGAAAAAAGGCTGTCTTTGTATTTTTAATGTATTACTATTTAAAAAAACATTTTTCTAATCCGAATTAATAGGCCTAAATAAATCAATACTAGATCACCTCAGTGTTTTTTCTTTTTTCTTAATCATTTTTTTTCTATTTTTCTCTGCCCTATTTTATTGAATCTTATTTTTAAAAGTCAGAAATGCCCAGCTCTGGCACATTCATTACTTACTGCACAGGCTTCCCTCCATCATGTAAAACTATAACGCAACAAGTATGCTGAACTGCCGCAGGTTCTCGTGCCTCACAGAGCAAACCTCGCAAATAATTCAACATCGCCAGACACACCAAGAAAACTTATTTAAAATAGTGTTTGCTATTCCATCCCCAATGATGCTTTTTTCAGTAGGGCTGTTGGTGAGAGGTGTCTAACTTGGTTTCAAGATGGCCGGATCCATGTTGAATTTATGAGTGTAAATTTACGTATAATTAATCTAAATGGAGTTCATTTACATATTGCGTGTGGCACCCCCCCTGCGCAGCACACATGGTTACCAAGTAACCACTCCAGCCACTTCTGGGGTTTTAGCTAACTGATTTTTGCCTACTGTAACCTGCTGGTAATTACGTTCACAATTTACAGCATTTCACCACGCAAGTGTTTTTGGGGAGCAAAGCGGGACTGGTCAGATGGGTCACACGTGATGTGTGCCACTTGGCAGTGGGGTTCTAGGTGCAAAGCATGCATCCAGCAACCAGGTACATTCTGGGAGTTGCAGATCTGGAGGTGAGCCAATTGGAGTAATACATCTGATAAGAAATTGTAGAAGCCAAGATTAGGCCTACAAAGTTGGTGTCTTATGAACTCTGACTGCTCGGACTTCCCTCCTTGGCACAAAGATCTGCTGGAGTTCCGAGTCCCAAAAATATATATTTCAAAGATGAAAGCGAAGTACAAATTGCTAGGGCTTGACACTCCTACAATAATCTCTTGTTCAACTGGTTGGACTGAATTTACGAATTTAAATTCTAAAATGTATGCCAGTCTCCGGGTGTTCTAATATTTCCTCAGCTCCATCACCATTACTTTTAAGTACGTAAATTATTATTTAAAAGCGTAACTCCATATTTACCTTAATTTCCTTTCGGCGTCTCCAATTAATTTATTACAGTTTGACGTTTTATATAATTATAGTTCCTAATGATATGAATATAATTACTTAATGACTGGTTTTGAGGCTATTTAAACGGCTGTGGGTCAATTTTTATTTTTGAAAAACACAATGCATATATAATGTTAGGGCTAGGATTCTCTTTTTTTTAAAATTATTATTATTATTACATATTTAACATTTGTTAGGGCGAGCGGCCTCTATTTTAATTGGATTTAAATGTGATTGAGGATTCAACATTTAGTGCTAAGATGTGTTTATTTCTTTAAATACGTTGACATTTCTCGGGCCCCTTTAAAAATGTTAATGTATATAAATTAACCTAAAGGCATACATTGTATTTCAACACATATATTTTGTATGCAGATTTGTTAAGGCCGATGTTGCCATTTGTAAATTAATTTATTTTAATTTAAAATTTGAAGGTTAGGGCTGGGCATAAATGAAGGGTTGTTTAGACTGTCAGGTGTTGTGGTAGAAATGTTGAACAGTTGTCATAAGACCAAACGCTGCCTTTGGATACTGCGTATTTTACTGAGAGTGCAGTGTGAGGTGTAAAGTGAAGTGTGAGTTAAAACGGCTTGGCGAGGGTCCCAGTACCCACGGGTAAATTACATTTTAATAACTGGGCCCCAGTCAGCGGTTAAAATAAGGCTTGGGGATGTTTAAGGGAGGCGAGTTACTACCTCCTACATCCATTAGTTGGTCGACATGTTTCAGCCAGTGCCTTAAACTAAATCTGGCTTTCCTCTGAACCTTTTTAAAATAGAGTGTAGTGCAGGATAAAAAGGAGTGTAATCCAGGCTATGTGTTACACTCACTAAGGTATTTCTCCAAGTGTGAGAGGGGATTCCCTTCTCATATATGTGCTTAGATTTTGCAGCCAATGCTTCAGGAGTGAAGCGGTAAGGGGATGACCAGCTTTTCTGGTCAGAGCCTGCCATGTACCTGTTGCACCGTCCTCGTACTCCGGAGTACTGGGACCCTCGCCAAGCCGTTTTAACTCACACTTCACTTTACACCTCACACTGCACTCTCAGTAAAATACCAGCTCTGCTGTAATCGGGCGTCGCAGCACACCAGGGACACATTAGGTGTCACTGGGTGGGCCCGATGATGAAGCATGGCACCAACCAGGTTGGTGGGTGAGGGCTTCATGAACTCACCAACGAGGTGCCAATGACCAATCTAATCAGAGTCCTAACAATATTGGTTATATTTAAGCTAGTCTCTTTTGATAACACATATAAACTACGGGGACTCGGACTAGCTTTCTAGTCCTCTCCCTCTCTCTCTCTTGATACGCGCATGTAATTATAACGGACATTATCTGTGATTTTTAGCAGGCAATATTACTTAGAACAGGGACAGAAACATTCCTTATGGTAATGGGAATATCTAAAACATTATTTTTGCTGGGATAAAAAGTTGTTATTTGCTTTTTATATATTTTTTTTTAATCTAAACACTTGTCTTAAACAGACAAGTATAGCTGAAAATTAAAAAGAAGTATTAGGGGATGGAAATATATAAGTACTAGCCATGTAAAGTGTTTGCCCACCAGTCCTGGCACTGAAATGGATTGATTATGAAAAAAATCTGTCAATCACCGTGCAAGAGAACCAATGGCTGGAGGTTGGCTGGCCTATATTGCCAACCTGTATTTTGTGGTGGGCAGAGGCAAAATGCATTTTTATTTATGAATTGTTTTGAAAATAGAAGGCTGGCAATACAGCTAAAGCAGTCTCTGGTCCATAGGTAAAGAAACTACAACAAAAAGATTCAGTGAAGTAGCTGGCACCGTAAAGTTCCTCCCTGCCTTAAGCTTATGCAAGAGTTTCTCTTGAACCCAGGGTTTCTACCAGAGCCTGGTCAAGCAAAGACTGTCTCTGCTTTGTCCTTCATGCCAGGCCTTCCCAGCAGACGTGCCACCCTAGAAGAACAGAGCTCTTGTACATACGATTCGGAAGTGGCACAGACCCAGAGTACAGTTGTGCGGTAAACCACAAAAATGCAAAATAAAAGAACTGATTCTGAGAGTGCTTAAACACTAGGGTAGTAAACCTTTATTTGGGCAGGAACCCAGCTCGAGACCCGGGCCCATATTCTAGATGGGACGCAATGCCCTTATCTGTGCCTTGGTGCACCTTTATCAGGATGCACTCACCTGGGCTGCACCCAATCTTAATGAATGCCCATCCCCCAGTAAAGCTATAAACCAGGACCAGCCCTAGGGCGGGACATTGGTGAAAGGTACACTGTCTTTGTTTAAAGCCGCAGCCCGCCTTTCACTGTGCAGGTTGCCAAACAACCGACCTTTTCAAAGGGGTAGAGTTCTCCCTCCTGGTGTGACCTGTGAGTGATTGCACCTGCCAGCAGGGGGGTATAAGTGAGTACAGGGACCCTTTTTCCTCCATTACCATGCGCCCTCTTGGGGCGAACTCTCTGTGCACGTCCACTATGTTGGATACAGTCATCCACCTCTTGACTACCTCTGTTCATCTGTGCCCACCTATGTAATACGGCTTGGGTGTAGAGGCAAAGCGTTTACTTATTTGCATGGGAGAATGCCGGCATTACGCATTGACCGGTCTGATCTGTACAAAAGGGAGCCACGCAAGCGTCTGCAGCCTCTTCTGTAATACCAAAGTGACCTGGAGAAGCAAAAAGAAGTTGTATCCGCCTGTTGTCCCCGCCTCCCTAGAGACACATGTTGGTTGCCCTCTAGGGACATATTTAATATGCGCTTTGAAGTATAGATGAGAGTTAATGGAATATCCCCAGATTTGTGGAGACAAGTCTGAATCTGGAGGAAAAACCAGTGGTGGAATTAACTCAATGACACTATACCATTGGTAGATATTCAGCTGCAGAGTTAATCCCGTGCTGTCGCACTTCACCTTCACTGGCCAAGGGTCCGAGTGTTGGTGTGAGGCCTCATCTGCCACGGGTTGTGGTAATCATCTGAAGATTTGTTTGTTTTGGGAGATAGGCTGGTCTCTTTTGATGACTGATCTGCCCTTAATCCGAGCATGTTGATGGCTTGCAGACTCATCTGCCACTGGGCATGGGCTGTCACTTTTCAGAGGATTCATCTGCCTGATGCTCTGAGGATATCTCCGCCTTCATTCATTGGCTGTTGATAAATGCACACTTCATCGTCTCCAATATCCAGGAGCAGACCTTTTCCTACAAAGATGGAAATACATGTACAGTTCTCTTCATTACTGGACCTGATTACAAAAAAAAAAAAAAAAGACAATCTCCTCTTTTTTTCCCACCTCCCTCACATGTGGTTCCTCATTTGTCTCTAGATCTTTTCCATACCTTTTTTTTCCTCTTCTTCCTCCTCTGCTTCTATTCCTTCTTGCTGTGTGTTTGTTTTTAACTCTTAAGACTAGTGCTCTTACACATTGTTGTTTTATCACTTCTGTGCTGCCTCTGGTCGTTTTCCCTCACTTGTCTGCGGGTGACTTTCTTGTTCTCTTTTTTGCGCCCCTCCCCCCACTACTTGCTTTCTCTTTAGCTTTTCTCCTTTAGGGCTTGAGCATTCAATGAGGAAATGGATTTAATAAATATTTGAGCACATCCCAAATTTGCGCAGTGTTTGTTCATTTTAATTACCAACTTTTACCTTTGTTGACTTGCCCTTCTTTTGAAACCCTTTTTTTTTTCTTCCGCGTATGAAAGAAGCCATTTTGAAGCAAGACTGTTTTAGGGCAGTCCCTCTGTTGTGCAGTCCCTCATTCGTGCAATCACTCAGTTGTGTGACACCTCGGAGGCAGTGCCTAGAGGTCATATTTTTTTTTCAGCATGCAGCTAGTTAACCGGAAATGGTTAAATCATGCCTGCTATCTTGAGCAAACGTGGTGTGACCAAGCACCTTGAGCTGTACTTGTTTTTCTGGGGCGGCGCGGCAGCGTGGCCAGACTGTCCCTCTGTGTCGTGGAGACTAGTCTGGCGCCAGGCGCACCTGTCACGGAAATATGTTGAAAATGTATCAGCAAGAAAAGCACAGGTGCTTTTAGTAAATATGCATCTACTACAATCTCCACCATCAATTGTCAGTTAGTTTCCAAGGGCTATGTTTTGTTGCGAATTTGACCTTCTTAACCGGATTGGCAGATCTCTCCAGGACACTGCTTTTTTTTGTTTTTGTATGTATGGATGCCCGATTTCTATAGCCGAAACCTAGCCGAAACGTATCGGAGCCTTATACAGGGTCAAAAAGCTGCATAAAGTCAAATAGTAATAGTATAGGTAGCTTCTTTGTGGACTGTTAATGCATTGTAGTGTAGTGTTCTTGGACAAGGTGTGTCTTCAACTCTTTCCTCATTTAGAGCAGCTTTGAGGCGGTCCTTCTGGATACAGGGATGTTGTTCTAGCTCCGCGGTACATAAATGGGAAAGTCTGCTGCTGCCGCCTTCTTTTTTCTGATTTACAATTCTTAGTCTGCAGTCTGATAGAGCCCTGGCTGCTTCCCAGAGATGGTGCGCTTGTCTGCAAGATGAGTCGTGGTTGTGATGACTTTGTAAATGATGCCGCTGGTTTTTAAGATGATGCGGACAGCAAGGGGAGCCAATGAAGTTCCATTACAATTGGGGGGGGGGGGGGGTGAGGGGTGGTGATGTGATTGATCATATTTCTTCAGGCCCTGGATGGTACGTGCTGGGGCATGTAGAGTGCCTTAAAGGGAAGCCAATGTGGCTTCTGGGAGGCCATGGAGTTGCCAGTGGCGGCTCCTCTGCTAAGGCGGGGGAGCGTTGGCCCACTGCTATTTCAGCAGTGCGAAAAAGAAAATGATGATAAAAGGCTGTTAGCATTTCCTGTGTGGAACTCTGAGCCAGGTTGGGGCGGGGCTGGGCCCTGTGATGCCAGGCCAGAGTGAGGAGTGGTGTGCATGCCACTGGAAGTTGCCCATTACCCCTATGCAAATACAAGAGCTGGAAGGCTTGAACTGCCGCTCTTGATTATTTTTCTAGATGAAATGTTTTGCCTTTCTTTACAGAGACCTAGTACCTGGCTGTCTCTGTGGTTTTTTGGCAGTGTGTTCCTTGAGGGAGAGGCTGGTGTCCATGTTGAACCCTGGTGACTTGGCATTTGGTGGAAGTTGGTGTTTGAAACTGTCAAAGTTTAGGTCATTGAGCCAGGTGTGAACTGTTTCTTGCTCTTGGTAAACTGAGTTTTGGTTTGGTTTTTATTTGACAATTTGGTATGCTTTGGGGATTGTAGTGTATGCTCACGTCTAATGAACAAGCACACCCGAAAACAATAATTTGTGTGAGCAAAGTACTGGAAATACTCATTCCGAGTCTGAACCTACCCATGTTCTTATCTCTCACCGGTCGTATAGAGGGCGCTCTCTCCTCGGCCTGTCCATCCTCTGTTCCTCACTCTGTGGCTGCGCCTGGACTCATGTTCCTGCCTCTCACCCGGGCAGTCTCTTTAATAGAGTGCACTGCCTCCCCTCGGCCTGTCCACTTTCTCTTCCTCCTAGGCTGTCTCTGCCCCTGTGTTCCTGTCTCTCATCCGGGCCGTCTCCTGCTGAATAGAGTGCACTGTGTCCCCTCAGCTCTCTCCCTCCTAGGCTGTCTATGCCCCGGTATTCCTGTCTCTCACCCGGGCAGGCTCATGCCTCTCATTCGGGCGCTCCCCCATGAGCAGCTCTGCTGGTCTCTGCTGCACGGACCCCCGGTGCTCCCCAGAGTCCGGGCCCTGCTCCAGTGACCGAGCAAGGCTGCGAAGGCGCTGCCCACTTCACGCTGCCGACGGGGGTGGCACTGTTTGCACCCCAGCCCCACTCACGCGTCCGGGAGCGCGCGGGACTATTTTCAGGACAATGCTTTATATTTAGGAACTTTTCCTCCTGTACCCTGGACTGTCACTCCAATCTCGGCGAGGGTAGCCGTCCTGATAGAGACGCCTGCTGTCGGATGCCAGCCCCTCAGCTGCCGGGGGCAGGGCCCCTTGGGGGCTTCGGCAGGACCCGCCTCCCCAGGAGGGCTGCAGTCCTGCCACCCACGAAGTGTTACTTCTCTGCTGGAGACTGTGTGAGACCTTTGACCCGGAGACTGTTCCTTAACCAGCCTCGCGCCCATGGTAGTCTTAATGTTGTGTGAAAATTCAGATGTCTCTGTTTTAGCTGAAACCACATTTCCTTTCTAGAGCTTGGTTGGATTTGGGTGTTTTTTTTCCTAATTTCTGGCTCACCTAACCCTGGCCTTGCTTCCAGCTAATGCCCTGTTTCTTTTGGGGCCTGCCCCCAAGGCAACACTTCCTTTCAAGGGATTCTCTTTGTGGGGTGGGCCTTGCGTCTGGTGGGGTCCCTGGCTGAGTGGGCCGTATGTTCAGCAGTCTGTCGGTCTGTGTCTGGTGGCTTGCCTTGCCAGGGTTGGTGTTGCCCCCTGGTGTAGGTCTCGAGGTGGGCCTTGCGTCTGGTGATCTGCTTGGCCCAGGTGTGCTGTGTGCTCAGCTTGGCCTCTCTTCCCTGCCTCAAAGCCGGGCCTCTCTTGCAGCCACTGGCAGAGACGCACTGCCTCCCCAGGGCCTGCTCTATCGACTTTAAAGCCGTCCATCCCTCCAGGCCCTCGCCCCAGAGTCCCCCAACCTCCTCTCTGCCTCTGGGACCTCTGAGATGTCACCTCTGCCCAGCTGCGCCCCTCGCAGATCGCACCCACCCCCTAACCCAGGCACCATTGCCAGCCCTGTCTTCTTGCCAGAGGGAGCTGCGCCCTGTTGCCTTTGTATATTTTTCCCAGGGTTGATTTACTTTTCCCTTATTTGCTGTTTACTCGGCTGATTCGGTCTTTGATTGTTCGCTTACTTTACTTACCTGTTCATTTTACGCACTCGGTCTCGCTTTGTAATCTGAGCCGCAGCCACCGACGCGTAAAATGGCGCCCGTGGTCATCATTTTAAGTTGCACGTAGGCTGCACCCCAGTCTTCTTTTCAGTAGCACGCACCGCCTTGTGGCCTGAGGGGGTTCTCAGCCCCGTGGCAGGGCCAGGGTGGGGGGCAAGTGCTCTGCAGTTGACGACACGAGGGCCCCGCTGGCCTCGTGGTGAGTGCGCTCAAGGGGCTTCCTGTCCCCGCGGCAGGCAGAGTGCTCACCCGTGACCTCGGAGAGATGAGGGCCCCCGCTGGCTTCTTGTCAAGCTGAGGGTTGGGGGGCCCTGCGGGGTCTGTGGCTGGCCCTTTCACCAGGCCACAATTGTAGTGAACTGGGACAAGGGGCCTCCTGGCGTGGCTCAAGTCTCACACACATCGCACCTTTAGCTAATTCTGTTTTATTTTTATCCAACTGAACATTGCATTCTGGGAGTTGTAGTTGCACCACAACTACCAGAATGGGCTTAAAAGACCCTACTATAAGTCCGACCCCTGGAAGTGGCCTAAAATGACCGAACCGGCTGAGAGCGGCAAGTAAAAATGGCTTGAGCTAGCGCTAATGTGTCCCATTAATAGTGGAAGGCGCTACACGAGTGATATCTTAACCCCGGGCTGCTTGGCAGGGAGAGCGCCGAGCAGGGATCTGCGAGGGGAACCGAAGATCAGGGCCGGATTACGTGGCTTGTCCGACACATAGCGCATGAGATGTGAAACTCGAAGCGCCTCTCGCTAATGGGAAGCGTCTGCGGGGCTGGGGAGGCCGCCAGGAACGCGTTCACTGGGTCCCCGGGAAGCAAAACCCTGAGCAAAATAATAAACCCGTCCCTTCCCTTCGCTGTTTGCAGTTGGAGGAATTTCGCTGGGCGAGGGGGGAGGGCGGGCGTCTAAACATTTCCAGATGGTGTCTGTAGGTTTCGGCTTTCCAAGCGGAGGGCGAGGCCTGGTGACCCGGGGAGGAAAGTGGGGACTTATTGAGCGGGAGGAGGTGGCACTGAGATGGGCGGGTGGGGGGCATGCTCTGCAGGGTTGGGGGGAAAGTTTTTTGGGGGGGGGGGGGGAGTTATTGACTGTAGTGTTAAATGCAAGTTAGAATGATGTCAAGTGTGACCAGAAACGCCTAAATGGTGCTACTGCAACGTCAGAGTTCATTTTTTTACACTTACAAGCCCGCCCCCAGACGACAATATCAAATTCAGATTTATTTTATAATTTTTGAGTGGAATGGACAGTTTGGCGGTGTACATCTTGTGAGGAATAGGCCATAATTGGAGCTCTTACGAATGTAAGTTTCACAGTGCTGCAAGTCTGTTTCTAAGCGCTGTCTCCATAGTGCAGGATGTCCAACGTGGGTGTCAGAGGGCCACATCCTGCCAGATTTTTACATTAGAAACAATGGCCATACATTTTATATAGTAGATGGTATCACAATTAAGTGTCAAGATCCCTTGGATACCAACCTTCTATTTTTGTGAGGTCATCAGACTGTGGAATACTAAATTTCGTAGCGGCCAGAGCTGCCGACTTTGGAACTGGGGAGCCAGGTTCGAGTCCCGGCGTCTGCCCAACATCCTGTGATTCTGGGCAAAACACTTCATGTCCCTGTGCCTACAAAAAATGAATGTGTCCTTGTGTAATGTAACTGGTGCTCCTGTAAAGCGCTCCAATACCTTAGGGTCGAGTTGGCGCTATATAAAACTGCTAATGAAAACCTAGGGAATGATCACATTCCAAGACTGTGACGTTATTCTGCACCAGTTCGCTCTACTTTGTTTTAGGACCTGGAGACCCCCAGCCTGGTACGCGCCCCTCCTTTGTCCAAACAAGGCACTGGCCGAGCACACGGGGATTGGTGAGGCAAGACGGCTTTATTACAAACAAGTGAAGCACAACAGATAGCATAACAGCAACACGTTGTGAATAATCCAATTCTGTGAGGAAACATCACCCAATAAACAGTGCAGTACATTTTTATGTAGAAAAACCTTTTTAACATCTTCAATGCGTCAGACGGCCCCCAGCCAGCCGACGTCACGGTGGGTGTGTGCGGAGGACGCACTGGCGTAACGAAAAGTGAGGGGGCCTCCCTGAACAGTACTTAGGGGGGCGCCCTCCAGGCTCAATCCGGAGCTCTCCGGCCAGACTGCAGGGCCGATGGGGCCCCTTGGAGCTAGGGGCCCCCCGCACCGCGTGGGCTGCGGGGGCCTGTGTTACGCCCCTGGGAGGACAGCCGGGGGCATCCGTTCTGCTCATGTCTAATTCTTCTGCACCATGGGGGAATTCCAGCCATGTCGAAGCGGTTAAAAATCATATTAGTATCCTATAACGGCCTTGGATCTAATGCAGTCCTCGCCTTGCTGTACCCCTGTCCACATCCCAGGGCACCGCCCTGCAAGCCCCAGGCCACCTGAGTGTGTGCAATTAGGTGACCAAGAGCTACAGCCCGTGCCCACCCCAGGTGAACCAAGAAACCCATCCCCCAAGCTGCTGTATACATCTATGGTTGGCTCAGGATTGCTGGACCCTACCCGCGGTGCTGTTCTGGGGAGGCTGTATCAGTATACCACTTTGCTGACTAGGGGTGAACTTAGTATTCGAGTTCCTGCCCGATTACTCGTGTAGCTCCTATCCTGGAAGTAAGGGTTGGGTGGGTCAAATTTGCTGTCCGGTCCACCCTCCACAACCCGCCGCCGCAATGTTCCGAGCAAAGGCCAAAAACCATATATACCCCTGGCTATCCCAGCGGGCAGAAGTGACGCTCACCGGTTGCGACTCTACACTTCCTGTTGCCCGACCCGCATCTTTCCATCCCAGGCAACCGGATGTCTTGACTAGGCCGGCTCATCGCAAGAGCCGGAAGGAGCCCGGGCCATAGCGTTCCAAGCTCCTAACGGCAATGGGCGTAGCGATATGCACAAATAAAATGCACCCGTACAGTCTGTTCCTGGAGTAATTGGGAATTTTTTACAGGCTTTCATTTTATTTCTGTTAATTTAGTAAAATGCTTAGTAGTCCCTCCTTAGTACAGTCTTGTCTCTCATGGCGACACCCCCTGTTACGTGTGTTGTTGCTCCGTTTGCTTTAACTACAACCTCCGAGCACTATTTTCTCAATAGCTTTGTCCTGTCTGCTGTTACAGGCAGGACACCCTCTGTCCTAACGCTTAAAAAAAAAAAAATTATAGCTCGCATTTGCAATGCAATAGCTCTTGCATTTGCGAAAGATTAAGCAAATGGCATTGTAAATGACACTGCCTTTTATTTATCTGTTTTAAAAACGACACATAAAAGGCATTGTCACTCACAATGCCATTAGCTCAAACTCTCGTAAATGCGAGACCTATTGCATTGCAAATGCTTGTTCCCCAAGGGATCACTTTGAAGTAGTCCTTGGACACAACAGTCCTAGGAAATTGGTTGAACTGCACAGCTTTGAGTATTTTCATGGACGTCATTTCAAGGTTGTCCAGTGGTACCAGCAGGCATCCTTAGCTTTCTCACTGGTACCTCTGGTACTTACTGCCTTGGCAATCCTTGGTCCCAAGGATGACACATTTAGCATCATCATCATCATCAGAAAGATAACAGGCCTTGTAGATAGAGTAGTGTATACTTCTTGTAGTTTCTCCTCCTCTGCAACAAATGGGAGGTCAATGAGGGACTTGAGGTGAGACGGGGGTGAACCAGTTGATCTCGTTTGTGTTAACCTAGCCATATTGGGAGAATAGAGGTTTCTGTGCAGTTTTAATTTTTTATTTTTATTTTACAGAGTTTTATATAGCGTGAACTTGACCCAAATCTGGTATCGGAGCGCTTTACATAGCACCAGTTGCATTACATGAGGACCCACTCATTGTTTTTAGGCAAGGGGAGATTAAGTGATTTGCCCAGGATCACCGGATGTTCAGCGTCATTGCCGAGACTCTAACTCAGTTTCCCAGATTTGAGGTCGACCGCCCTAGCTGTTAGGACAACTCCTCTCCCCTGTTATATTGTAGCTTTGGTCTGAAATTAAAGAGTGGCTGCATTTCATGTGAAGTGACCCTTGGAGATGGTTCTGGTCTTCCTGGCTCTGTAGCACACTATCCCATTGGCTGGGTCCTCCTCCTCTCCGACTGTTTGTTCTCGCAGATACTTGGGCACCGGCTCACGTAGCAGTACAAGGTGCCACCGCCAAGTGTAAATTAACTTTCCTTCTGTGGGTTGGCCAGGAGGAGCCTCGGGCTGCTGAGCCGGTAGATGCTAAGAATATCTCCCGCTCCTTGTTGATCATGGTGGAAGTCCAAGACCAACTGGCACCCACCAAACCAAGCAGACGGCGTCGAACGAAAGTGAATCTAAAAAAAACACATGCACCGAGAGTGGAAGTTTGATGTCAGCCTGTGGGAGTGTTGGTGGTTGCCAGTGACTAATCGAACTTGAAATACTGGATCTAGAGTGAAATGGGAGGTTCCAACCTGGCTGCCTGTAGACGGCTGCAAACTACTTTGATCGCTGACTCCCTCGCGAGGATCTTGTAGGGAGGCACCTGCCTTGTGCGGTGTGTGAGCACCAATCTGCTATGCAGTCTTTTTGCTTGTATCATGCTAGAAGCTCCTATTGGTGCATATGGTCTTGGAAGCACTCCAACATCTTAAAATACTCTTGTTGCACTCTGGCAGGTAACAAGAGATTTTGAACCATCACATGGAAGAGTGCAATGTACGCTTCAGTTGCTGGGGTGGAGTTGTGTCTGTGTTTCAATCTATATACCTATTAGGCATAGTATTTTGGGGTCTACAAAAACTTTCAAAACTCAGATTTTTTTGTTTATAATTTTTTTTTGGTTTTAATCATCATTTTTTTTTTTTTTTTTTTTTTTAGTACAGAGAAAACAGCAAAGCCAAAAAGAGCATATGCAGATACTGACCTCTTCTGGGGGAAATTTGTTCACAAAGTTATGAGATTTTAAATTTGCAAGCCTTTATTAAGTATTTTATTAGCTTTGTGGCGTTAGACTTGTCGTTTCGGAGAAAAACTCTCTTGTTCAGAAATTTTCCATATAAAAATCTCCCAAGACATGGGGAAAATAGGTGCAATATCAGTAATGGATGTACATAAAGGCAAGCATTTGACAAATAATCTCTATACTAAGTCCACCTACAGACAGCCCACCTGTGACAATCACAAAGTGCTGCAGTAGAGCAGCCAAGAGACCGAATACTTGAGGACCTTCTCTGCTGCTCGAGTCTGCTCTAACCCCAGAATTGATGGTTATTCCACATGTATGGACTGGTGAGTGGGGAGGGGTCTGAGCTAGCGCCTCTCTGCCTTCTGTTTGAGAGACTCCGGATAGCGCCTGGTGATGAATAATGGGTGCACTTGTAGTAGACAGTAGGGTACGGAACAGTGTCATGGTATGTGTGTACTAGACCACCCTTCAAGATAGTAACAGAGATTTGCTTTTGTACTGGAAACGTGCGCATTAGCAGTGTTATGTCATTGTAAATTTGTAATGGATCCACACACCTATCGCTTGTGATAATTTAGGTAACTTTGTCGGAGGTCATTTTTCGTAGTTCATACTGTGGTTTTAGTCTTCTATTTTTTTTTTTTTGGGGGGGGGGGGTTGTACTTATTCACTTTAAGTCGTTGGTGGTAGTTTGCTCGCTTGACGTTTTTTAGTGGTCAAATATATTGTTAACTAATGTAGCTTAGTCGTGTAACCATACAACCTTGTGGATTTGATTTTGTGGTTTGAGTGCTGTTTTTCTGAGGAATCGTTTTGAAGATGTCATTGTTGGAAGGGATCGCCACAAATTGTGATGCCACGGTGTGTTGGTTTTTCAACATGCTCCCAGGTTTTATTATTTATCTGTATTGAATTGGTTCCAAAATTGTGAAATAATGAGTGGTGAGCTTAGATGCTTTTTTTGCTGTCTTTTTCTTGTGAGTAGAGATTCTCATTTTAGTACTTCTATAAAACTCTGCCATGCTAATCGGAGTTTCGCAAGCGGAGAAGTGTATAGGTTGCGCCGTTCGCGCTGATTTTTAGCACTGGGTGTTTGTACTGCGTAGTGAAATCAGCGCGGAGGCTGCCACGCGCAGCGCAACAGGGGGTTGCTTCTTTTTGCAGCTCGAGTAGAAGTTCTACCTGAGGGGCGGCTTCCTCAATGCAAACGTAAGGTTTCTCAACGCGAGCAGTAGCAACCATCCATGACCGCCTGCATCGGGAAACATCCCTGAGAGGTGGTCTAGCGTTGGAGTTTCCTTGCTCGCCAATTTAATGTTGGAGAGCAAGGAAAAACTCTACTCCAGGATGCAGAGTTTTCTGGAACTCAGCGAAGCGCGGAAAACTCGGCGAATGGAGTGAGTACACCACCCAAGATTAGTTATGTTGTCATTCACATTTTTCTTCAGATTACTATAGCATTCAGCATGGAGCAATAGGTCATCCCACTTCAGCCATTGGCTGATTTCTCTGTGAGTGACAGCTTCCTGCTGTTTCACATGGAGCATATCCACCAGTGGCGGCTCGCAGCGGTAACGCTGTGGGGTAGGAGAGGGGCGGGAGTGGGGCTGGGAGGGGTGCAGTGGAGTCCAACATACAATGGCATGTATTTAGTTATTTATTTACGTTTACCTTTGCCGTCGTATGTCGGACTCCACTACTCCCCCAGCCCCGCCCGCTTCCCCACCCTACAGTGTTACCACAGCGAGCCGCCACTGATATCCACCCATAAATAAGCTAACTTGAGTGCCAGGGACTACCATGGCAAAGTGTGCTTTTTAAGACCAAAAATATTTTTGCTTTTACCAATATTTTTTTTTATTTCTTAAGACCCAGAAGGCTCCGCAAACATAAACGTTTAACAGGAACAGTGACAAACCAGCTTTGACAGCACCAGATCTATTTTATTTGCCCATGCTTGTTTTATTAGGTTTTTTTATGTTTGCTTTTTTCTATTTTGTTTGTGAGTGTAAAGCAGGGTGTTTTGAGCAAGTTTAGGATTTAGATGTGAGCTCAGCATTATTATACATGTGTGGACTTTTGATTTCCCCTTAGTTCGTATTTTGGGGTTAGTAGTGCGTTTTTTAATCTTCAAACGTTGAGATGTGTTGTTGCAGTTATGATAATGAAAGCAGATACATGCACTTTCTTTTTTTCAAGTTTAGGGTTGGCTTTCATCTTCATTATTATATTCTGACTGCCCTAGTTACTTTCATGTTTTTTCAGTTCTGTTCTCACACATACAATTTTGGTTGTGTTTTTGTTCTTTGTGTTGCAGATACTTGCGAGCAATGTATTTAGAAATGCAGTACGTTTGGGATATTTAAGGGTGATTTTTGGCTTGTAATAATTTAAGGAACTTGGACTTTATACTATTTAATGTTGTATATCAATATTCATCATATATTTGTATTATTTTCCTGCTAGACACACTTCTGGATACAAAATGGGCATCCTCCGAACTGGCTTGGACGGCTCACCCAGAAACAGGGGTATGTTTATTCAGTTTATTGTTTATTTTTTTGTTCTCTCTAAATCTTATCTCAATCTGTCTGCATTTTCTTTAGAGCTCAGTGATTCTGATCGGAAGGCGTCGGCCACTGTTTAATGAATGTAATACATTGGTGAATGGTGAGCGGATCAACGACTGATTCTGATGTGGCTTGTGTGCTTGATTATAGTGAGTGGTTTGGTTGAAGGTGAGAATGTGGTATGTGGGTTGAATTTATTTGATGATTCAGATTGTTTACTTGTGGTGGGCAGATTATGTTTGTCGCTGAGGGGTGGTTTGTTGGATAAATGGAACTGTTATTTCTATTATTCAGTTGGATTAATTGGGTGCATAAGAATCTTTTTCGTCAATATTCTGTTCCAGTGGTTGTCACAAGTAAATTGACTTCTTGAATGATTCAAAAAGCGCATTGAATGCTTTAGTTGAATTACTGGTGGAATTGGTTGGTGGAAACGATGTGAAACGTCGGGTATCACACCCGACATCACACCCGACATCACACCCGACATCACGTCTGATAGTGAACCCAACAAAATATGGTGCGTATCTTCACAGTTGTAAGTTGTCTCTTACGGGTTGTCCAACTCGATTGATCCTTTTACTTAGTTTCTGGGATGTTATAAGTTATTTAACAGCTTGAGAATTGGCAAGATCTTTTTCAATGTGATGGTGAAGAATGTTCTTGATGAAAATGAAGTGAGGAAATGTAGAATCCAGACCCTGGCCATCAAAAGACGCCGCAATGTGATAAATTCAGGAAGTTCTCAACGTAAATGCCACATTTCCCAATGATAGTTGGACCTCACCCTTGGTGCATAGTATAATTTGTGAATGAGTGGTCTGAGACTACATACGTATTAATTCTTGTGAGGTATTTTACTGGTGGGGGGCATTTTCCATCCAAGATCATTTAAACACCCTAACTTTTGCATCTTTCTTCTTCTTGCAGTGGGAAGAAGTCAGCGGCTATGATGAAGCCATGAATCCCATTAGAACTTACCAGGTGTGCAACGTCCGGGATCTCAATCAAAATAACTGGCTTCGGACAGATTTTATCGATCGACGGGAATCTCAGCGGGTCTATGTGGAGATGAAGTTCACGGTGAGAGACTGCAACAGCATCCCCAACATCCCTGGCTCCTGCAAGGAAACTTTCAACCTCTTCTACTACGAATCGGACTCAGACTCCGCTTCCGAAAACAGTCCTTTCTGGATGGAAAATCCCTACGTGAAGGTGGATACCATTGCCCCGGATGAGAGCTTCTCGAAGCTGGAGTCTGGCCGGGTCAACACCAAGGTTCGCAGTTTTGGGCCGCTGTCTAAAAATGGGTTCTATCTGGCCTTCCAGGATCTTGGCGCGTGCATATCCCTAATTTCTGTCCGTGCTTTCTACAAAAAGTGTTCGGACACCATAGCCGGCTTTGCCGTATTTCCTGAGACCTTGACTGGAGCAGAAGCTACATCGCTGGTCATCGCTCCCGGTACCTGTATTCCTAATGCCGTGGAGGTATCTGTGCCCTTGAAGCTGTACTGCAATGGGGATGGCGAGTGGATGGTGCCCGTTGGGGCATGCACGTGTGCAGCTGGATATGAGCCTGCGATGAAAGATACTCAATGCCAAGGTAAGAGCTTACCTCGTAATACTAGAGACTCGTCACTGTGGTGAGATTTCACCATAGTGCAGAACCCTTCTTAGGCTGTGGTTTGTAGAGCTGTATGTCTACGGTAGCAGTCATGACAATGCTGTAGGCTTTCCAAGTGTCTCCTGGTAGAACTAATAGGGGAAGAAAACACAAACGAACGGGGAGGGTCAATTTACCTATTCGCTTCTGTTTTACCTACTACACTAGAGGAGATGAAGCTCAAATTCTGAGGCCTGGTCACTCCTTTACCTAGAACACTGGTAGAGATTAGCACAGGCTTTTACCTAGAACATCAGTAGAGATGAGGATAACTTCCCCTTTAGCCAGCATACTGGTAGAGATGAGGGCTGGATTTCTCTTTACCTAGAACATTGTTGGATATTAGCAGAGGCTTTTACCTAGAACAGTGGTGGAGATGAGGGCTGGATTTCTCTTTACCTAGAACATTGAATGATATGAGGGCTGGCCTCCCCTTTGCTTAGGTTGGGAGGGTGCTCATCTGCATACTTGGGCCCAGAGCTGTCGAATGCCACCCCCCTTACCGGAGTCTGAGAAGCTGTACCCCTTTGACAGTTTTTTGGAGGAACCTGCAGACCTAGATGTTCCAGCACTGATGGCCTTCTATGCCTTACCTCTACCTAGTGCTGGGAATCCCTTTTTTGGGTAGCTGAGCGTTTTACAAGATGCAATAATAATAATCATAGTAATAATATTAGAACACTGGTAGAGATGGGGGCTGGATTCCCCTTACCTACAACACTTGTAGAGACGAGGGCTGGCTTCCCCGTTATCTAGAAGATGTGTACAGAGGCCGCTGGCTTCCTTTTTGCCCATTACACAGCTGAAACAACGCCTTTCTTCACCTTCACACTGATGGTGACGTGTACTGGCTCCATTTTGCCCTATACAAAGATGGAGGCTGAGGGCTGGCCTTCACCCTTGCACTGTTAGTTATAAATTGGGTTCTCCACTGCATTTCACTCTGTTGGAGACCAATGCTGCATTCATTTTTATCCATTACCCTGATAAACAGAAGAGTACCCTTCCTTTCCCTTCCTTTCCCATTACACTGCTGGATGCAAGGTACTCTTGTCTCTGCAACCACATGGCAACGGGTTGGTTTTTCCCACCTTTTCCTTAAACCGTAGCAGAGATGTGATTTTGGTTGGTAAACTTTGCAGAAGTAGAAATCCGGGTTGTGTACAACATCAGAGATGAGAGTTGACCTTTGTTACAGCCACTGTTGGAGTAGAAGCGAGGGTCGAGGCTCCCCTGATTGCAGTGGTGGTGTTGTTTTTTTTCTTTTTTTCTTTTATGACACACAGAATGTGCTGATAATCCTTGTCTGCATTAATTGGAGTATTATAAATTGTACAGAAGTGAAGTATATATGTGCATTCTACTCCCAGCTTGGCATAGTTCACTTGTTCTTACTCACTTGAGAAGCTCAGATTAGCCTGGAGTAAAACCTTCGTAAGAGTTCAGCCTGTGGCAGGCCTTGTGTTTGGTGTGTAGAACCTTTCAATAGAAAAGAGTGCAAACTTACAACAGTGTCCAGAACGCCAGATCAGAAATATGGTCCCCCCTCTCTAGAGATTTGAGAATTTTAAAAAAATTCTATGTACCCTTTTTCAGTTTCAATATGAATTGTTTTGTATTCTTCCCTTGTTTGATAGACAAACTAAAAAAAATAAAAATATGCTAATCTCAAAAATCCATTGGTGTCTGGGGTAGGTCTCAATTCCACGCCTGACTTTAAATATGACCACTATTCTAAAAGGTTTATTCCAACATTTATTGTATGTTATTTTATATACGTGGGTACCATGAAGGTCTGGTGGCATGTGGCCCTCCCGGCACCTATGGTGGATTCCCATACAAAGGCCGAGAGGTGGAGGGTGAAAGAGTTGGGGACATCAGAACAAAGATGAAAGAACGCAGTCGTGTTCCCACTCCATTTCCCCCCAGTATCTCGGTTATGGACGCTGATTGTAGGATGCAGGCACTGCAAGGGGTCTCCTCTTGTGAGGAGTTCAGTTTGTTTGGGCTCAGACGTATTTTGTGAATGCCAGGTCGGATCACGAGCTGAGCTTGTCTTGGGAAAGTTGTGGGGGAGGGGTGTTGGAGATCTCTGTAAAGTGTGAATTAAAAGAGACAAAAAATTATGATTTTTTGGGGTGCAAAGCTTCTGAATCTCGTGACACTGGGGGGATCTGTTCCACCAGACACACCCTTTTTTCCCAAACTTTGGGGTCTAATCACCATCCAACCACTAGGTGGCAGGAGCGTGCAAAGCATGTGCATGTATATCTGACATTAAATTTGAAAACTAGGGTTATAGGTAAAAAAAAGTGTCATTCTTGTGGGACGGAAGAATGCGTAGGAGAGAGAGTGAAATCACTGGTTTAGGAGTCCAGCAGTCAGTCTGCGAAATTCAAGCCCATCAGACGGTGTCTGCAGGAATGTAGCGTGCAGCTGCTCACAGGCCCGGAGCAAGGTGCATTCCCCGGGCCCGGCTGACGGACCCACCGGGCTTTTTGTTTCACTGCTCTGAACTACAAGCTCGCGATTAGTCGCCCATTCATCAGCTGACGGGTATTGTCTGATGTCTGAGTTAAAAGCGGCATATGAATTTAGCCTGCAGCAGACCTTTGACCCCCAACCATCCTAATTCATCTTTCATATCTCGAGGCACCAGTGGTGGGAGTGGATGAGTAAAGGTAACTTAAAAATAAATAAAAAATCCTATTGCTCTTGCCACAGTTTCTAACTCTTCAAGGAAAATGTAGCGCTTCGACGCTGAATTATTTGCTGTAGCACAGTGGATGTCTGCTGAATAGCTAGCAGCAGCACACACAGCATCAGCAAAGAGCCAGAAAGCCACATAATGCATGCCCCTGCACGGCCAAGTAGCCCGGCCGAGCAGGGATGCGCACGAGCACAGAGTGGAAAGCAGTGGAAGCCGTGAGCAGGCAGTGACGTAGAGGTGGGCCGTCCCAAAGTGAGATTAGAGGGGGCATTATGCCACAGGGCCGTGCACCTACTTCAACATCTATTTATTGATTAATAAAGAGAGCATGCCATTTTTTATTTATAATGAGATAGCTAACACAGAGCTGCCGCTAGACGGCGCCAGACACTGAAAAAAAAACAGAACCCCGGTTCTATTTCCCTGGGGAACATTTATGTATACTTTGAATCCGGTTCATGTTACCTGGCATAAACGGAAACATTGGGTCCCTGTATGTGTTTTTTTTGTAAAAAATTATAATTATGTTTTTATTTAAAAAAAAAAAAATCTTAACCGAACAAAAAAGTCTGACAAGCCCGAAGTACATCGCCGAAGAATGTAAATGAAATAAGGGCCGCTGCACAGAGCCAGAAAACCACGAAGTGTGGCATTGCAGCTGATGGCACACTACTGCAGCTCAAGGGCAGCAAAATGCAGTGCTCAGCACAGAGGCAACAGCGCTGAATGTAAAGACACCCAGCAGCACAGCCATAGGGCTGCTGATTGCAGTGCTGCTGTAAGGAGCAAACGTTCCTCCAATAGCAAAATATTTGATGAACAAAAGCCTGTAAAATATACACGTTCAAAGACGACTGCATGGCAGTCGTGCTTGCAACCATTGGCTCTTTACCTAGCATCCTGCAGAGTAGGCAGCCACACCAACTTTACACTCCCCTAGATTCATGTAAACACTTCGCCTTATCAGGATCTATAGAATAAATGTAAATTGTAGCAAATTCGCTCCAGGATATTCTTTTGAGTACCGGCAATCCACACGCACTCAGGGCGCCTCAAAAACCTTTCTCTAGCGCCTACTGCCTTTGACAATATTGACCGCCCACCCGTTGAGTCAACAACTTGTCCAAAGTGATGGGGAAACCATGAGTGAGTAGGGCAGTGTCTGCTCGGTGTAGAAGGTATAGGTGCGCGGACTCACCAATTGACTTATTTTTTTCTTTTTTTTTTTTCCTTATCTTGATTTCACTAGCCTACTTTATTGCCACTCTAGCTAGCAATTCATGTTTGCCTCCAATAACTATCGTTACTGGAAAATTTCCAACATTGTAACTGCTTGAAAACCTCATCTTGCCCTCTGGGTCTCTTGATTCAAAATGGCGTCCAGTTCGCCATCTTGGCACAGAAGAAATTACCTCCAGTCACTTTCCCGACAGGATCTGGAGCAGTGGTGCTATGTTACCTGTGTAACCTGTACCTCAGACAAGAAGCCTTGCTACTCCTCGAACAGACAACACCCTACTATTTATTCCAAGCCCTACATTCCTCAGTGATTTAGACTGCAGTCAGCAATTGTGCCTTGCTAATCACAAAATTACGTAATTAACAAGTCTACACCTAGTGTGGTTCACCAGGGTGTATTCACCCATTTGGAATGTTCCAATGTCAGGAGGGGAATGTGTCCGCGGGAACACAAAGATGTGAGCAGCTAATACTACTTCCACTGGTGAAAAATGTCCACCGGATGACGTTGGAATAGCCTTTCCTGTTCGAAAGGAAATCGTCCAATATATGTTTCCCCAAAAAAATCCTGCTCCAGGATTCCAACAATCCAACACTACAACAATTCCTTGGCACCTGAAGTTTAAGCTGGCATGGTTTTTCTATTTCTTTTGGGGGTGGGTGGGGGGGGGGGGGGCGAAAGGCTTTCTCATCTTAGATTTCTGAGCCTCATCGAAAACCATGACCTACCACACACCACCACCTAGCTTTTAGAAGAATCATCATAGCCTGAAGCGTTACCTCGGGTGCCACAAATTGCATTGTATGGGCACTAAAGTGCCTAGAAATGCAGGACCGGAGTGTTAACATGAACATGTTCTGTTCATTTCGAGCCTGGTTTGTCTCGTGACACAGGTTCAAGTGGTCACCATGAGATCGCAACCCACTGCATTGTGTCTCCCGCGCTAGGAACTCAGACAGTCCCTGCCTGAATTGTAGCATTCCAGTGGGATTATACATATCTTGAAACCAAATGTGGGCTATTTTTAAATAAACTATTTTGGGGGCGGTTTCCACTTCTCTCCCTCGTCAGCTCAGTATGCAAAGCGTACTCCTGGTGTGCCGCGAGGCGTGCATGATGTAAAAATTAATAAGGAAGAGCTTGTCCACCCCTGTGGTCAACTGCGCCTTTTGCCTGTGCATTAATATGATGCACGCGTCTCCTGAAGTGCCATTCCCGCAGTGCTCTCTGGCGTGCGTAAGTGCTTTGAAGACCTCTATTTGGGCTATGTGTCCTTGTCAATTCCCTGAACAAAAAATGTGTCGAGTACCAAAATCCAATTTTATTATATAACGTTTTTTGTACTTTTTTCTCTTTCCATACAAATGTTTGGATTGGGATTCATGGGGTAGTTTGCACCTGTGAGGTCTACAACCCCCACCCCTGAAAAACAAGAAAAAAATTGGTATATTCTCTCTGAAGCAGTCCTTTCAAGATGCCAGTAAAGAGCAGTGACTAGGGGATGTAAAGTTTAGAAAGAATACCGGCAGTACAGCCGTGTGATCACTACCAAAGTTAGAGGAACATCATTGCAAGGACCGCTCTGAGGCTCCGAAAATGTTAGGGTGACACAAATGCTCGGTGATGTGGGTGGGTCCTGGCCGTCCCAGAGAGGACATGACCTTAAAGATCGACCAGTGCTGGGGTTGGGGGTGTCAGATGGCCTCTCCCATCTGCTATGGAATTTTACCCTCTGAAGTCCACCCTCCACCGCTGGGTCGCACATTTACTGGCGAGTCACGTTTCTTAGAATATTTGCTGTGCTGCTCTTGGAGGCTTGGGGTGGCGAGATGGGAGTGATGTGCATTATACTGGTGTTTGCACGGTATTGGTCGGGAAGGAGCCCCAGTGCTTTAATTGGGGCCCAGAGCAGAGGCTGTGAGCATTGCTGTAATGTTGTGCAGCATTTAAGGGTTATTCACTTTCTAGTGTTTTAAGGGTTCACTATGAAGTATTTTCGTATTCAATAATAGTGGGGAAGGGCACTGCCATTTTTGGGGTGGTTGGTGGTGCAGGGACTTACTGTTGTACATATTTGGTTCTTCTGCTATGCTGTACTTTTAAGCATTGCTGTGCAATGGTTGATTGGTGCTTTAATTTGGGGTGCACTGTGCATTAAAGCACACTGATAAGTGCAGTAAGTTTGTTTTAAAGCTGAAATGGCACTTTATAAAGGATCCAAGCCGTGTCACCAGCCCCACCGGTCCTTATCCTAAGGCTGCTGTGCATGGTGGGCGTCGCCTTCCACCATGGCCTCATACCGCCTGAAAGTCTGGGCCAGCGCACTCCGCATTTGCCTAATGGCTTTTCCAGGGGCTGATTTCTGCTTATTCCTCTCAGAGATGGGGGTCAATGCAAGTTTTATGGACTAGTAAAAATGCTGTGGCTGGCAGAGAGGTCTAACAGTGTATCGTGTTCTTTCTCTCCACCCTCTCTCTTCCTCCCCATCTTTTTTCACTCTGCCTGGCTCACCCCTCTTGTCTTTACATTCATACTTTCTTAAACAACCCGTGCAAAATATGCCTTCACATATTTTTCTCTCCCTAATTATTCTCACCTACACGATTTACCAATCCCCTTTTGTTTCTCTTCCTATATTTTGTCTTTTGTTCTCTTTATCTCTCTCTATTCCTTCTTGTTTATGTGCGCTTTTCTCCTCCATCTTTTTCCATCCCTTCTCTTTACCACTCGCGTCCTTTTGGTCTCCCTCCATCTGTCTTTGACTCACAGCCTGTGGTCCAGGGAACTTCAAGTCCAGGCAGGGCGAAGGCCTGTGCACCCCTTGCCCACCCAACAGCAGGACGAGTTCGGGGGCTGCGACCATCTGCACTTGTCGCAATGGCTACTTTCGAGCCGACACGGACTCCGCCGACAGCGCCTGCACCAGTAAGTGCCTTTTCACTGCACTTCTCTGTTCTTTCTGTCCTGTGGTTCAAGGCGGATAGGTGATGGTTGGGGCTGCTCGCAGTTTCCTGTTCTTACTCTCTTTACGTGTGTGCAACAGGTTTGGGTGGTTTTTGCTGTTGGCTGAAGAGTGTGCAAGTTTCGTCCCCTCTGTATGTTCTCGCTGTCTTTGGGTTTCTGGAAGTCTGATAATTGTTTTAACTTTTTTTTTTTTATTTAGCCTTAATGGTGTTGACTGTTCAGTCACTGAGTGTATAAGGCCGATTGTCAGCATTTGGCTCTTCTTTCTGTTACGAGGCGTGTGATGGCTTTTACATTGTTTTTTTTCTATTCTGTCTTTGGTTGTTGAATTGTAAGTTGGCTTCGCTCATCTTTTCTTGCTGTCAAGGCATTTAAAGTTGCTGTGTTTGTGGAGTTTTGGTTGAATTTATTTTCCTGGGTTTGCATGCAGAGCTGTGGTTTGAGTTTGCTTGCTCTTAGCTGGGTTTTGGGTTAACCCTTTCTAGGTCATTTTGAGCCTGTGACCACGTTAGAGCCATGCTTGCTTTTGATGTTTAAATTGTCTGTGTGATTTGGTGGAGTTTCTGTGGTTTGCTCAGAATTAGAGCTCTAACCTTTTCAGCGAGTGGAGCTTTTTTAGGATTGTTTTCTTCACTATAATGGTCTTGTTTTTCGAGTGCTGCTGCTGCTGTTGTTGCTGGTGCTGCTGTTGCTGCTGTTGCTGTGGCTGTTGCTGTTGCTGTGGCTGTTGCTGCTGCTGTTGCTGCTGCTGTTATTGTCGCTGCTGTTGCTGCTGCTGCTGCTGTTGCTGCTGCTGCTGTTGTTACTGCTGTTGCTGCTGCTGCTGCTGTTGCTGCTGCTGTTATTGTTATTGTCGCTGCTGTTGTTACTGCTGTTGTTACTGCTGTTGCTGCTGCTGCTGTTGCTGCTGCTGTTGCTGTTGCTACTGCTGTTGTTGCTGTTGCTACTGCTGCTGCTGTTGTGGTGTGGTGTGTGTGTTTTTTTAAATTAATTTTCCTGCCTATTGGTGAATCACCTGTTCTCCCCTCGTTATTTTTGTAGTACTCAAAAGCTTTTCTCTCTCCCTCACGATACAGGTGTCCCTTCCTCACCCAGGAATGTGATTTCCAATGTGAATGAGACCTCACTGGTTCTGGAATGGAGTCCGCCAAGGGACTCCGGCGGGCGAGACGACCTGCTATACAACATCATCTGTAAAAAGTGCATCTTGGAGCGCCGCACCTGCTCGCGCTGTGACGACAACGTGGAGTTTGTTCCCCGCCAGTTGGGTCTAACCGAAAAGCATGTCTACATCAGCAACCTGCTAGCTCACACGCAATACACCTTCGAGATCCAAGCCGTCAACGGAGTGTCCAACAAGAGTCCTTACTCACCACAGTTTGCCTCCGTCAATATTACCACCAACCAGGCGGGTAAGCATCAGGAGGGTTTCTTATGGGTTGTTGTTAAGAGCTGTTGCATATGATTTTCATAAATCTATACGTCTAGCAATGCATGTAAACATTCTTCCTGTCCACCTGAACCAGTGCCGGATTTACTTATATGCAAAAGGCATCCGGAGGGCAGGCGAAGCGCGACCGTGCAAACGGGCTCTCGTTTCTGCACATGTTCTCAAGGTTCATACGCCTCCCACCATGAGTTGAGTCCTTGCCAAGTCGAAGAGAGCCGGAAGTGGAAATGATTACTCTCTAGTCCGTGCCATTGTTGCTCAGGATTGGCAGCTTCCCGGGTACCGCCTCCTCTGTAGACCTTAGCACAGATTATCCAAGTCTTGCTTTTATGATTGGGGTTTAGGATTTATAGGTCCAACCCAGAATTGCATTAAGGTGTCGATGAAGGGCCAGGCAGAAGTGGGGTGGTGCTGCTGTGCTCCCTACTTCTCCAGTCTGGTATAGCCCTAGGGGTACTGGAATGCTGAGAAGTTAGGATTGACATGGCGGTTGGTCAGCGTTGCTCACGATTTATTCATGGGGAGCCAGTAAAGTCACCACGGTTGGTGGTGGTAGCCCTGCTGAGGTTCCATGCTTTATTTTCTCTGATCGGTTTCAGGGTGCTGATGAAGTGATGGGCAGTGGGGCCATTTGGGGTACCATCACTTGGGTCCAGACCCCTCTCGACATTCAGTCCAGTCTGTGCTGGTGCTGTGAATGGTGTCTGGTTGCCCGCAGAGGGATAGTTGGTGGGCAACAGGCTGTTTGCCTTCGGGATCCCACTCGGTCAGACCCCTGTTTGTTCTTCTGCCTCTATTGTTCCGGGGCTTGGTATTTAATCCGCCTCCTCTCTTTCCTGAGAATAGTTGACCTGGGGACGGAGGCAAGAAACCCCGTTAATCTCTCTGGACGTGTAACCGGCACAGATGGCTTCCTCCTCCCTTCAGACGTCACTCCCTTTAGGGTCACCGTCTCCCAATGATTTTACTGCAGCCTCGTTGTCCGCTCTATAAGCATCTTTTGCGTCTTTCGTCCCACTCTCCAACACCCTCTCCTTTAGGCAGTCGTATGTTATGTTATTCCCCATCTCTCCTTGTTGAGCTCTCTTATTGCCCCGCAACTCCTTACACTGGGGCTTTTGAATACCAAGAGCTTAATCTGGCACCAGCTGTGTCCCCCTGTGGTCCTGAGGCTGGAGGATTTTCAGGATCAGGCTGATTTTCAAGGTTACCACTGTGAATTTGAATTAGCAAAATGTGTGCATCCATCCTGGCCCTGTGCTGGACACCCCTTTCTTGTGCACTAACCTGCGCTGGGCGCCCCTGCCTTGTGCACTGTCCACAGCCTTCCTCCTTGTGTCCCAAATGGTTTGTGTGTCTTACTCCACTTGTTTGTCTCATCCGCCATTTCCAAACCCTCTTAATCACTTCTTCTTGAGTTATCCTAAAACACTACTGCTTTTCTCCCACCTTTCCTGTGTGTGCACTACAGAGCCATCCCATTTGTAGACTACCACAAACCTATCCAGTCACCCCTCAGTGCCTGAATGACCTTATCCTGCCGCCATCTTGTTCCCCGTGAACTCTTGCTACCTCCTAATGCCTGTCCAGGGCTCCTTAGCCATATGCACCGCCCCTCCCTCACAACCTCCTACGCACGGCTGTCATGTCGGTGTCATTGGACCCCCTCCTAACCTCTCTCCCTCTCTCCTTGCCCCTCTTTCCTCCTAGCGTCTAGGCTTGCCTGCTTCCCCTCCATCTCACCCTCTCACCTATGACCTCTCCCTCGTGCAGCGGCAGCCGGAAGTAGTTTTCTCTGAAAGGCCCTGCTGCTCGCTGCCTTTTCCAAGGAGAGGGATCTTAGCTGCAGGCTGGCCCGGGTGATTTGTCTTCTGATTGTTGGTTAATGGGGCAGAGATTACATCTCATTGAGGACAGGGTAGAAAGGAGGCCTGGCCGTGACCGAGGAGGCGGTATCGCGTGCTTCCTGTGTGCCCTGCTAGTGCCCCTCCCTGTGTGGCCTGTTAATACCCCCCTTGCATGCTCGGATTGTCGTGATGGGGGACCCCACCCCCCACGAATGTCCCTCTCGCTTGCGCGCATGGTGTGCAAGTGTTGCCCCTAGAGCATCCTCCCTGTGTGCCCAGCTCTTGCCCCCCCTTGCATCCTGTGTGGTCTGTTAATACCCCCCCCCCCTGCATCCTTGCAGTGTCGTGCTGGAGACCCACCCCCATAACTGCTGCCCCTCTTGCATGCTCACTGTGCGCCACTCTTCGCCAGCTTCTGCACGCTCCCTTTATGCACTGCTACTGCCCCCCCCCCCCCTTCTCCCTTGCATCCTCCCTATGTCTCGGTTAATGCCCCTATCATGGATTGTGATTAGTCCACTGTTGCCCTTTGCTTGCATGGATTCCGTCTTCTCTTTTTACTGCTCTACTGCATGCTCCCAGGGAGTCCTGCCTTCACCCACTCTTAACCGCTTCATGTATGCCCACTGGTCCTTGCTATTGCCCCTCTTGTACACTTTCTGTGGGTCCTGGTATTGCTTTTCTTGTTCATGCTCGCTGTGTGCCCTGCTACTTGCCCGCTCTGCCTTCTTTTCACCGTACGTTGTCCTTCAGGGCTGCTTTCTTGGTTTCTCCTTCGCTGTCTCGCTCTCTCACCTACATTGCTGGCCAGGGATGCTCACCCCCCCCCCCCCCCCCCATGCCTCTTGTCCTTTGTCACGTGACTTCATATGGATACGAACAGTGGATACGCCTGGTCTCCTAAGCGCGTGCATGCTTCAGAAGGTCTGTAGTCTCACCTGTGTGCCTGCTACTGAAGGACGGTCCTCTCGCCTGCTTTCACCTATATGATGCTACAAGCCTTCTCGAAGACACTAGATCGGCTCTCCGCTGTATGTGGGTTCCCCTCTCCGCCTGTTCTTTCCCCTGCATTGCATGCTACTGGCAGACTTCTTCCTTCGCGCCCTGGTCATACCTGCTTTCACATCTATGCTACGTCCTACGTCTACTGTCCAGCCTGCTCCTACTACAACATCCACACCCGCTGTCAGCCCTGCTCTTGTGTGCGCACGTGCCGTATTGTAGCATCCCCTCTCACAGGAGTGCGATCCATCAATGCCCAATGCTCCGTTTCTGCTATCTTACAGTGTGCCTTTCAAAGTTTGGTTCCAAGCTCATCTTTATTTCTGGTTTCAGCACCATCTGCAGTTCCCACAATGCACCTGCATGGCAGCACAGCCAACAGCATGACGTTATCCTGGGCGCCACCAGAGCAAACCAACGGATTCATCCTGGACTACGAGATCAAGTACTTCCCCAAGGTATCAACAAGCAGAGGATTGAGTCAGGAGGGAACAGAGTAAATGGTCTAGAAGTGAATGGAGAGTGGAGTCTGTAGGGTACCACAAGCATGAGGTGCCTTCCTTTTGTAGCCCCCCTTTTATTTTTAGATTGCCTGCTTTTTCCTCTGTTCCCACAGCCACATACTTTTCTCCCCACTCCTTGCCAGTTTGACTCCTCTTTGGTCAACAAACACTTAAGATTTTAAATGTTGAAACAAAACAAAAGAACTCTGAAAGTGTGAGCCAGGAAGTCCAATGCTTCCATAGATTTTGCTGCATTTAAAAAGCCTTGCTAATAGGAATTCCATCCAGATCTGATGTAGTGTATGATTTATACTTCTCATGGAGCTCTGGGCGAGGTAGGATTTGAAAAAGTGGTTGTGGAAGGCCTGGCACTAATACCAATCTTTATCTCTCTGTGACTAAAGCAGGGTCCAAGTGAAGGGGTCGCCACGGTCACGAGCCAGAATAACCGAGTACGCCTGGATGGCCTGAAGGCGGAGACCGTGTACATGGTGCAGGTGCGTGCGCGGACTGTGGCGGGATACGGCTCCTACAGCCTCCCTATGGAGTTCCAGACCGCCACACAAGATGGTACGTGTTACTCGTTACGTTGCTACAGTGTCGCGTCCTTTGCCTCAAGCACCCATTGTCCACTCTTGGCTCCCATATGAAGGCAATCCTGATTTTCTTTTCCTGCTATTTTGACACTCTTCTGCCACATGCAGTCAGAGATATTTCTTTCACCTGCTCTGCTCTTCAAGTGACACCCACATCCCATGCTCTCCCAACACATGCACTGCTCATCTTTCCTTTGTTCATGTACTGAGCATCCTGCTCTGAAGCATGCTCTACTTCACCAAAACCACCCTAAGGTTTGCTTGTGCACCACATCCAGCCCTCCCTCGCCATCAGTCTTCCCCCGGCTAATTCGCATGAATCCTCGCCTGCTCGCTGTCCCCTGCCGAATGAGTTTGCTGCATATACCTTTGTTTCTTTTAATACACCCTGTTCACCGACTCACTGTTTAACAATTTGTTGATGGTACCACTTGTAGCTCTACACCCCACACTAGTACTTTTGCACCCTCCATACCACTCATTCCCACAAATTGTATGCATCGTCTTGCACACACCTTGGATAATCCTTCACAAGCACATCTCTCACCTCCTACTTTCTTCAACCCTTGTTTCAGTTATATGATGAATTTCCCTTTGCACTTCCCTTCACTCCTAATTTTCCTTCTGGTCTGCCTTGCCCAATGCACCTCACTTCTATCATATCTCTCTGCCACATTCTTTGGACTCCGTTTGCCTCTTCCCCCCTCATCTCTCATGCATTCTCTTCACTGCTGCCCCTCTCCATCCTTTTTACTACCCCTTCCCTCTCCATCTCCTGTAGCCCTACTCCGTTTGTACATCAGGCGCCTCACCATTTTTCTTTTTCTTCAATCCAGAAGGCGAGAAGAGCAGCCTGCAGGAGCAGCTGCCCCTGGTGGTGGGGTCGGCCACTGCTGGCCTCGTCTTTGTCATCGTAGTGGTGGTGATCACCATTGTGTGCTTCAGGTATGTGGACCGATGCAATGAAGGGCCCAGCTGGGTGTGGGGGCAGGGCACAGGAAAGCCAGGTGAACAGCGGGCTGATGGATGGCGACAGGGAAGCTGGGCAGTATGGGGCAGTGAGGGAAGGGCTGAGTCATGCCTGCAGAGCAGTGCTTAATTTGTGAAAAATGAAGTCCCAGTTTCCTTGTCTGGAGACCGCCACCGCTTGCACCACCATTGCCGGTGCCAAGGACAGTTGTGACTACTAAGCATCCCACTTCTACAGGTGTGACATTTCAGACTGTTAGAGGCCCTTAAAGCTATAAGAATGGTTTGGGCGGCTGGTATTAGTGGTTTATACTGAAAATTGAATTAATGAACAAGTGTTGTTCTGCTCATCTTTTCATTGCGCAAACAGCTCCACCATGAGGTAGATGTCATAAATCCCGGGTTTGACAATTAGGTGCTGGTGCCTAGCACTGGAAACCACCAGCTGAAATTAAGCACTGCTGTAGAGTATCCACACGCTGCATATCAGGGATTCAACATCCGCCATAATGACCTGTAGCAGTGTTTGGGCATCCTACGAGGATCAGGTTGTCTTAAAGAGGGAGATGAGACTGAAAGGGCAAAGGCAGTAATGTTCTTGATCATGTGTCCACTTGAGAGTGGAGAGGGAATCAGCAGGAGCAACTAGACTGCTCACGTAGCCGCATGTGCTGTAGAAGTTGTCCCACACTCTGCTTAAGAGTTTGGGGTTGCGAGTGACTGGCACTATACGCGTTAGTGGTCTGCAAAGCTGAACATGCTTACGGATCAGTGCTAGGTCTGCCAATGCTTGCTGGACAATGAAGGCTTGGGGCTCTTACAATGTAGGGGGATTGTTGAGAAGAGCCATGCTGGGGGAGAGGCTGGTCTCTGGAGAATAGAGGCTTGTGGTGTTTTGATGGAAGTGTATCAATTGAGGCATGTTTGTAATAAATGTCCATGTATCTAATCCCTGATCTTGTATCTGTTGCAGAAAACAGAGGAATGGCTCGGAGTCGGAGTACACTGAGAAACTGCAACAATACAGTGAGTGGCAAGTTCTTGGAACTGGGAAGGAACCTTGGGGCTCAGGATACAAGTGTGGACTATGATTGGAAAACTTTTGAATGAAAGAGTGGCCTACAATGTTTGCCTTCATTCATAACATGCCTGGTAGGAGTGGTTGAAAGTCATAAGACTGCATGTAGACATCACTCCCAAACGGGGCATTCATGGCTGTAGTTTCATTTAGAAGTCTGGGCTGAAGACCAATAGGCTTGGGAGGTAGCCGCTTCATTGTGGCCCATCCAGGGTATTTGTCATATAGAGAAGCTCTTGGCACCCACCAACCGCTTGGAGTTTGAGCCCAGGTTGTGGTGGACCTTACGGGTGCGTAAATCTTTAGTGGGTGTAGCTGTAAAGGACCTTTTGGACTCAAGTTTGCAACCTTTTCTATGTTTCAGGCACTGGGTAACTTCACTGTGAGTGAGCATTCTGCCCTTTTACAAGGAGCACAATCGCATCCAAGTTCCCTTGAATGCTGGGGATTACAAAGGCAATTTATGCTTTTTGAGGCCGAAAATATTTTAGATTTAAACCATTTTTTGATTGCCTGTTTCGTAGCGGATTCCCCAGCAATAACGTTTTGTCAAAAACTATAACAAAACCAAGAATGATCAAGCCGAAAGCCCTGGCTGCCTAATGGCTTTAAGAGATAGCCGCCTCACCTATGCAAATATGTGGATGGGCCTTGGGGTGTCGTCATCTTGGAATGAGTTTTGATGTGCAGTTGCTTAGTTCATTCTCTTAAATGAGGGTGCTCTCCTACAAAGAGGTGCTAATTTACTGACCCATTTTCTCTTTTCAGTCCCTCCTGGGATGAAGGTTTACATCGACCCCTTCACTTACGAGGACCCCAATGAGGCTGTGCGCGAGTTCGCCAAAGAGATCGATATTTCCTACGTGAAGATAGAGGAGGTGATTGGAGCAGGTCAGTTTTGTGGGCATTTGGATTGTATTTCTAATTAAATTGCTTTGTCCCTCATTACTCTGTCCTCTTTGCTTCCCCCTTCTTTACTCTACTTGACGTGATTTCCTCATCACATCTTCTTGATTAATTGCATTAAATTCTAACCATTGCCGAATGGATTCAATCTTTACATTTGGATTCGTTTTGGAATGGGTCATCCCAGCGCCAGTGTGCAAGGAATTCTGTACATCAGTTTGATCTACAGCATCTGTTTGAGCTCTTATCACCTTCCTCCCCATCAGTTCTTCAATCTCTCACTTCTCTATCCATCAGACTCATGCTCTGTGTATCTTCATCACCTCTGTATCTTCAGTCTGTCTACATCTTTCTTCATTTCTCTCCCTAACATGTCAATCCTAAATGTAGACGAGCTATATCAACTAAGCAGCCCTGGAGAAGGACTGAGCACTAAGTCAGGAAGCATATGTGCCTACTTTCTTCGTCTTGGTAAATTATGAGTCTTTGTTACCTGAATTCAAACCCTCCTACGTAGAGATGCACGCAGCTTCCCAATATATCTCACTGATGACGCAATATACGGAACAACTTGGAATAATTCCTCTGGATCTTAGGTGGTGTTCACTAAAATCCACGGGAAACAGAGGCAGGATAGTCTTGGCTGAAGCATTAATTTGGGCTCACTGCAGTGTGAGTGGGTCCTGGGTGTTATGGGATCACAACGCTTGTCGTACGATTTTCGCCCGGGTGCTGCATAGGCCTCACTTTACTGTAGCCAGTTATTGGGCAGAGCATGCTTTTCTTTTCCCTTCTCTCATTTCCTTCTTTTGTCTTACCCAACCCTAAATCTCCAGCCTTACCCTAGACTGGGGTTTAATCTTTCAGCTCTTCCCTTCTCGACAGGCGAGTTCGGAGAGGTTTGCCGTGGACGACTGAAGGTTCCAGGGCGCCGAGAGATGTTTGTGGCCATAAAGACCCTGAAGGCTGGCTACACGGAACGGCAGCGCAGAGATTTCCTCAGCGAAGCTAGCATCATGGGTCAGTTCGACCACCCCAACATCATCCACCTTGAGGGCGTGGTGACCAAAAGCCGGCCTGTGATGATCGTTACCGAGTTCATGGAGAACGGAGCCCTGGACTCCTTCCTGAGGGTGAGTGCCAAAGCACCAGTTGCGGATGCATAGCTTGCAGGGATGTGGTACTGAATATCATGGCAACACCGGCTGCGGAGGACTTAAAGGACTGTAAGCCGTGTTAAGGTCAAGGCATTCCCTGAAGAAGCTAGACCTGAATACCGTTATTAAATACAATTAGAGGTCATGCCGCAACACCAGTTGCAGAAACTGTTGTAGCATAATCTGCAGTAATAGAGCCAATGGAAGTACGGTATGTCTAGTAGTGGGACTAGACAAGCTAAATCCTGGGATATTTAATGTGTTTAGAGTTGCTGGCACCTGCCCTCATGCATGAGCTTAGCGCTCGAGACAGCAAAGAACATGGAGGTCTGAGGAAAGGTGGTGTAGTCCAGCTTCACTCAAGTGGGAGCCAGTAGGGAAGCAGACCTCTGCGGGCCATTGATATTCTGCATCTGGATGACTTAGTGGGGGGTGGAAGTCACACAGCATTTTTTCCAATGTAAAGTTCATACTGAACTGGTGCCTAATTTGAGCTGGTGGTTTCCAGTGCTCGGCACCAGCACCAAATTGTCAACATTGGCGCTCATGACAATCTGCCTCAAGGTGGAGCTGTCTAGCTAATTTAATCAACCCACATGTTCCTTTGCCCCTTTTAGCCCATTCCCCTGTACATTTAGTTTTTTATGCATCCTCACCACTCAAAGGTTGCTTGCGCCTCTAGCTCTCCCTATGACCTTCTCTACTCCACTGACTTGTGCCCCTTTCCTTTGCCTCTAAGTCCTCCCCGATCCTTTTTTCTTATTTCATTGTCTCTCAAGGCTCACTTCTCCTCTTTGCATTGCAGTTGAATGATGGGCAGTTCACGGTCATCCAGCTTGTTGGGATGCTGCGTGGAATTGCGGCTGGGATGAAGTACCTTGCGGAGATGAACTATGTCCACCGAGACCTGGCAGCTCGCAACATCTTGGTGAACAGTAACCTGGTCTGCAAAGTGTCTGACTTTGGCCTCTCGCGCTTCCTAGAAGACGATCCTGTTGACCCCACCTATACAAGCTCGCTGGTAAGCATCAATGCATAGTGTTTAGCTCTCCATCATTGCATAGTGGTCAGCCCTCCATCTCCTGCTCATTTCAACACCAAAAGCAAAGCTGCATTTTATGAATTCTGGGTGAGGGAAGGGTGTATGGGAAGGGGTTACATATCTGTGGAATTTGTGCTGTTCTAGTTTCTCATTTTGGGGTATGCATATGTAATAATGCCCTCATAATGGGTATACAGACTGATCAGAAGGTCTCTTTTCATCCTAAATCTCTTGGGTACCTGTGGTACATATTAACAGTACATCTGTGCCTCTGGATTGCATACTATGTATCACAAATGTAATGGGGTAGAAATAACTGTGCCAAAGTGCCATTATGTGGGTTGGACCAAGATATACTATGTGACAGTCCCGCAGTGGCAGTCAGTAAGATGGGAAACTGCTTACTAATGTAAATTATGCACACGCCCAGTGCTCATCTTCTGAAGGAGGTGTTGGTAGAAGGGACTCTCGTGGTGCAAAGAACACAAACCTATTGTTGACCTTTCTATACCTACCCATCATTATTATACTTATCCGAATTGTGCGTGGGTTACACCCTTGTGAGCGGTACCATTGGGTAAGGAGGGCTCGTGTTCTGCTTCTGCTCTGGCCAGTAGGTCCTTTCTAATCCTAAATGTCTTGAGTACTTGTGGTCCAACCCTAAAGGACAGGTAGAGCTCACTGGCTCATTTCTGGGGTTGTTACGGTTCAGAATGTCTTGAGGGGTCAGTATGCTCTTTTCTGTTAAAGTTTGCACAGCCTTTGGGACCATTTCACTCTCCGTTTTAGTGGATGTGGTTGGCTTGCCATTCATTTGCTATCTATGTTGTCAATCATTATATGTGGAGGTGGGCAGTAGATTAATTTGCGGCCTCTGATCTGATCGATAAACTCCCAAAGTGCTGCTTCACACAGGGTGGAAAAATCCCGATCCGGTGGACTGCGCCAGAAGCTATTGCATATCGGAAATTCACATCGGCCAGTGACGTCTGGAGCTATGGCATCGTCATGTGGGAGGTTATGTCCTATGGAGAGCGACCGTACTGGGACATGTCCAACCAGGATGTGAGTCTGAGCACTTTTCTTGTTTAACGTTTACTCTGGGAAGAGGATGGGGATCCATGTTTTTGTTTACTTGTACTTATCATTTTCTTTATTCCGATCTCATCGTTAGGTGATCAATGCAGTTGAGCAAGACTACCGCCTTCCCCCACCCATGGACTGTCCGAGCTCCCTGCACCAGCTCATGTTGGACTGTTGGGTGCGAGATCGAAATCTGCGACCTAAGTTTGCTCAAATTGTGAACACGCTGGACAAGCTCATTCGGAATGCAGCAAGCCTGAAGATTGTCTCCAACGTCCAGTCTGGGTGAGCGCACTCTTTGAGAGCACCCCAACCTTCACCTCAGTGTCTCCTTCAATGTCCATTCCACTTACCACCTGAGTAGGGACCCCCTTTCAATGTGAACATCTTTCACTTCTGCTCCTCTTGCACGCTTCTCTTCCAAATCCAAACGCGTATGGTCCTCTTTAATTTCATGCTCCTTTCCAGTCCAGAAGGGCTCCTTTTTTATGCTACCTTTCTTCTCCTCTAACCTATTACTCTTCTCCAGAGCCGACCAGTGTTACACAGCCCTGACCCTCCACAGCAGTTTCCACTTCAACATTGAGGATCCTGTGTCCTACAGTAGAATGAATCTTTCCCTTGAAAAAGGCTCCTTGGCTATTAGGTTTCTCTCTCATGCCCTCCAGTTGTCCTGTAGGATGAATGCCAATTTACTGAATCCACTCACGATTGCCCTCTACAAAGTCTGTATCCCTTCCCTCTGACCTATCTGAGTCTTATTCAATGTTCTAAACAGTTTATCCCTTACTCCCTCGGCCAGGGACAGCCCTAGCATCCAGCCATAAGGTTGTCACTCCATTGTCCAGATTCATGTTGCACCTCACAGCCTCCTCTCCACTGCCCTACATTCATCTTCCCTTTCCTGGCACTCCTCATTTGCCCAAACTCCTCTTTTCTCCCACAGAAGGATCTGTATTCTGCATTTTTTTTGTCCCTGGAAGAGTCTTCTCCTTGGTCCAGGCACCCCTTAGTCTCAATATGACATGACCAAGTCTAGTGTCCAGATGGCAGCATCACCTTCACATGCCCAGACTAGTGCTCTGCTTGCAGAAGCCACTCTAGTACCCAGACTCTCTTCCTATGTTTTCACAGCAGGCTCAGTTAGCACTATTTATCCATTCAGTTACCCAGCCTCGTGCCACTCTTTCCTGTTGCCAGATACTCCGAAGTAGAGTTCGGATCACCTAGTTTCAACCTCAGACCCCTAGCGGCCACTCAAAATCAGGATCCTGTGCAGTCCTTAGGCTAGAACTCCATCGCCTTTGGCAGGTTCTTCACTGAAGTCCTCTGTATCTTCTCTGATGCAGCCTTAGACAGACCTGATTAACCAACCCCCCCCCCCTATCATTGTGAGTAGGATCTCCTTGATACCTGCCCTTTCCAATGGGAAACACTCATTAGAAGGTGTTATTTCGTAGCTCCACACCCAGAAGGCAGCAGAACTCCATGCATTGTTTATAGATTCAGTTCAGTAGAACCAATGTGCTGTGTGCTAGCAGCTCTATGCTGCATATCAGTTTTGCAGATACCAATAACCTTTTACATAGAATGTCCTTGAACTTTTGTTTTTTAAAGGCGTGCAGGACACACGCAATATACAATTCCAGTGGCAATTCATTGCAAAGTGTTTGTTGCTTGGTTGTAAAGGCCTGATAGCTCATTTTACAGTCAACAGTGTTTGGAGCAGCCAGTAACCCAGCTCTCCCATATAGGGGGTTCATTTCTGACTCAGTGGAAAATAGTGTTTTTTGTCAAGCCAACAGACTAGAGGATTATTGAATTAAACTGAAGAGCTTGAATGGAATCTGGGCTTCCACCAGAAATCATTGCAACAATATCCTACTCGGACCCTGTCGTCTCCAGGGCTTCCTGGAAAATCGATGTGCATAAGATTTCTGCTCCTGAAGAAGGAAATCTTGCAATTGAGGAGTGGAAAGTAATCCTCATCAAATCTCTTCTTCTAGTGGCCAAGATAGACAAGGACATTTCTGTTGATGGGGATCACTAAATGTCGGTTCTCAATATTTTAAGAGATTGGCAGAGAAAACTCATTAGTAATCGGAAGATTGGATTTTGTGTGTTGGTTTTTTTACGCTGCATACTAACTGAGAAGTCTACATCATGTATTTTTCCCAGAGAAAACATTTCCATTCGTGTCCGGTTTTGGTTTTTGATTCTGGGAGTGTGCATGTGAGATCTGTGTGTGTCTTCTAATTGTTGGAGCTTTCTGAAGCTCCTAACCCTTGCAATGTGGTTTTAAGTAGCTAGTGTCACAGGCTTCACCAAGTGCATGTGAACGCTGGTAGTGTGAAATTATGGCTGTGCTAACACCAAAGCCATCACCCGTCAGGTTAACCTCCAAATCCCACTGCCATATGTGGCTCATTCTGAACTGTTGTACATCACCACTCAAAAAATCAATATCAGGATGTATAAAAAGAATTTACTGCACCTCTCTGTTCCCCATCCATCTCAGAGTCACATTTAGTGTTTGCCCCTAGAGATAAAATGTCTCTGGTCATCACTGTGTTTTCAGGCACTGACGCTCAGACCTCACTCACATCTGCATCCCCCATACAAACAGACTTCAAGTCCCAGTCTGGGTTCTCATCCATCACTCCCATCCCTTAGGACCTTCTCCCAGTCCCAGTCTGAGTGAGTGCTGCTCATTCTTCATTTCTTGTCAACATCTGCACCATCTCTTATTAGTAGTCTGGTGTTTGACTGTTGTGATTCATCCCACACATCTCTTGAGCATCATCCCCAGGACTCCGTCAAGGCAAGTGCCACTCATTTCATCTGCATCCTCTCCATGGTCTAGACCTAAGGATTTTTTTTACCTCCTCATACTTCACCCTCACTACCTTTACCAGGGACATCTACGAGGCCCAGTCTTGGTGAGAGCTCCCTCAGACTCCACCACTGATCTCCTGCACCAAGGTCATCTCAAGGTCCAGTATGGGTGAGTGCACCCTTGTCTTCCACAATCATCTCCTCAACCAGGTCCATCTCCATCCTCTTCAGTGTAGCACCTCATTCATTCCGCTGCCAATGACCGACTCTGCGCCCCACCACCGTTGAGTCCTAAGCCTCTTAATGCACCAATTCTGGACCTCGGCCCCTTTCTGATCATACTATATTAACTATCCCTTCCCTTACTCCAGCACCCAGCCCCCTACTCCCTTATGGGAACCATCAATGCTCCTGTCACCTTCTACATATATCCACTCTTCTCAATTGCTGTCCTCATTCAGTCCTACCTCCTTCTCGTCTCATTCGGTCTCCAACCGAGCTCCTCTTTGGCTTGTTATAGTCCATCGTCTCCTTCCTATGCAGCACCTCACATCACTCAGTTATCTCCACTTTCCTGCCTTGTCCTCTACTCACTACTCACCATCTATGATCCCTCTCCCATAAACGTACTGCTCACCTCCCCGCTAGCGCTGCAGTCCCTCGCATTCATCCACCTCCATGATTTCACTTCCCCGCCATCCGCCTCCCTTGCACTGCTCCACCCGCCTCACGCGCTCCATATTAATCCTTTCCACTCCTTGCACACAGTATCTCCCAGCCTCTGCTTGACCGGACGGTGCCTGATTACACCACCTTCACCACCGTGGGAGACTGGCTCGATGCCATCAAAATGGGACGGTACAAAGAGAACTTTATCAACGCTGGGTTTGCCTCCTTCGATTTGGTTGCACAGATGACATCAGAGTGAGTATAATGGAAGGGTGAGGAGTGGAGTTAGGTTTGTCAGGTTACTTTAGGGATTATCTCTTCCCCTATCAGGGGCCTACTCACAATTCTTAACAATTATGAAGAAATGCTGTGGAATCTCCTATCCCTGTACCTCTCCCATTGCAAAGCTGCCAACTCTCCCTGTATGCACAGCTACACTCTTGCCTCCCTCACCCCAAAACTGTTTGCCCTGGAGTAACCCCCTTTATTACATCACATCAGGAATTTCCTTCTTTCATTTCCTTTTTCTTTACTCCCCTCTCATACATGTCCCTTCTCATAGAGTGACTAGCTGCTCTGTCTTACCTTTCTGCAAGTGGGGAATGGTTGGAAATTGCAAGTTTGCCTTTCCCCCCCCCCTCTCTGTTTTCACTTCCATCAATTACTCTTTCAAACCAGCACAAAGTAAACATCCTGTTTGTTTTGTTGTGAGGATTTGTACTTTTGTGGGTGTTCAAACAGCTTAGTACTCTGTTTGTATACCCATCCTCTGAATGCTGCACTTTTGAAGTTCTGGTTAGGTTGTTTACATTATGAAGCAGCATTGGGTTGGTTCATGCTTCTCGTTTTTTTTTCCACTTGTGTTTTCATGTATGTTTTGTTACTGGGTGAAATAAATTTGTTAGTGTTCACATTAAATTGGCATCTTGAGATCTCGCCCTATATGCTCACAAAGTAACACTGAATGTCTCGTAGTGGGCAACGTTTTCAGCTCTCGGCTGCATGTTTTTACTCTTGTGGACATGTGTGATGGTTCCCTACTTTTCTTGTGCCAGTCATTTCTTGGTTGTGGTGAGGTTGGGGGTCTGAGGAGTTTAAAACTCCTAGATTCTTGTGAACATCTGCTCTGAGGAACTTTTGCTGGAAAATGTTGAATTTCCCTTAAGGTCATGGTTGTTCTGATTTAATTTTTTAAGCATTGGAACAGTGGGACGTTGATATGAGACCATTTTGTTTCAGCCTGTTACTTTTGTTACACCTTGGATTGTCTGGTGTACTTTTGATGGCTATCGTTACATTTTGGGCCTTAAGGATGTGATTGACTGCTGATGTTATGCAACCATGAGGATGTGTTCTTATTGGTCATTGCCTTGACTTTAGTGTTTCGCAAGTTTTTATATTTTGTGTGACTGTTTGGACTTTTTAGTCGTTATTTTGGGTAATTGCGAAGGGTTGCTTTTTGGTGAGTTTGGCTATGTTTTTGTGCCTCTAGATGCTGTTGTCCCTTGCTTGTCCTTCTCCTTGGAGATATGTCCTTTTTATTAAATGTTCTGGGTCGGCCAAATCTTCATGAACTTAAAGTACCTTTACATACATGGGTACTTCTTAGTTATATACTCCTGTAGGTGTTACTTTTTGGGCATTCTCTAGTTAATGTTTCTTTGACTGAAGTATTCAGTGGGATGCACCTTATCTGAATTCTTGTGTAGTCATTCCCACCTGTTGTTTTCCCCACTCTTTCAATGACTTGTTCTGTGTAGGCGTGGAATGTTTGAGTGAGGCAAGGGGTTTTGTCTCGAGTGTGTGTGTGTGTGTATGTATATATATATATATATATATATATATATATATATATATATATATATATGACTGACGAAGGCGTACCGCCGAAACGCGTCTGACTGTGATTTGTGTGCAATAAATCCGACTTGGATTTGACCCCCGCGAGTGCAGTTTTTCTGTTCGTGCTTTATTATATACATTTTTTTTATATATATTTTTTATTATTTTTTTTTTTAAGTTATTAATGTCTCAACTCTCTCTTTTTCCCAGGGATCTTCTCAGGATAGGTGTGACACTAGCTGGGCACCAGAAGAAGATCTTGAGCAGCATCCAGGACATGAGGCTCCAAATGAACCAGACTCTCCCCATCCAGGTCTGACTGCACGGAACTATGGGACAGCCATGGAAAAATGATGAACTTGTGGAATATTCCATTAGTATCCCAGCTGCGGTGCTCAGCCTCCCCTGCACATGGAGCTCCTGTGGCCTCCAACGCTTGGATTGTCAGAAGCGGAGCACAGTGCAA
Organism: Lissotriton vulgaris; assembly: GCF_964263255.1. NCBI lineage: Eukaryota > Metazoa > Chordata > Amphibia > Caudata > Salamandridae > Lissotriton > Lissotriton vulgaris. The sequence goes on from NC_141699.1 coordinate 1,055,972,672, forward strand.
GATATCGTCTGCAGGATTGTCTTGCTCCGGCCCTGTTTGTCTGCTCAATGGGGATACAGGAGATGCAGGAATAGCCCAAATAGCTGGTATAACGCTTCATATTGAAGACGGATTAGGAAACGCTTGGGTGTCGATGAGTGACTCTTCCTTTACACATGTGGGACATTTCAACCACGATTTGTATTGACCTGAAGAGGGTCGTTATGGATAGAATTCTAAATCTCAGCCCTTGTATCCTCATCTGGAGGCTGATCGGAATAGGCTTTTCTCAATTTTACTCTCTGATGGTGGATTTTAAGCTGGAATATCACCCTAGGCATGTAGGGAAGACGCATCTAACTCGGCCCGTTTCCCTGACTCGATCCAAGAAATTGTGTGAACTTGGTTTGTGGAGCAGCACGTGAGGTGTACTGGTTTATTCGGAAGAGAAGGATAATGCGACCCTCGGATATGTGGTGTAGCCTGGACTGTGAATATCTGATTTTTCTCTGGAGTGAGTTTGAAAATATTGATTTCTTCCTTCCTCCGCCTGAAAACCAGAATTATCTCCTGATACCTCCTCAACTGTCTTCCGGGAACCTCCAAAAATCGTGATCGGAAAACAAATTGCATGCTTCCAAATGGATCCTCTGCTCTTGGAGACTTGCTTCACTTTCTTCCAGACATCAGAACCAGAGACATGCACTATGCAGCCGGCAAGGGATGCCTGGCCTAGAAGTTGGAATATGGGAAGGAGGTGGTGATCATTTCTGTGTGCCGTCGGACAGGAACATCTTTCTTTATTTTGCCTTGAGATGAGCCAAAAGGTAGAGTCTGATAGCCAGCGCAAGTTTGCACAGAGACATCTAGAGTTTAACAAAGGCAGAGAATGGGGGGGGTCAGGGTGCCTGGGACTTGGAAAACTGAACTAAGACCTCGCCTCATGTGTCCCGCCCTGCCCTATGGATGCTGATTGGGCAGACTCTCACAGAGGGCTGGGTCTTCTCCTTTTATTCCAAATGCTGTGATAGCTGCCAAACAACTTCTAACTTTATGATCCTTTCCTTCTAGGAGAACAGCAATTTATTCTTTTAATATTAAATAATAACAGGCCCCATACAGAGTGCAAATGTGCGTGCGTGTGGGCATGTGTACCATTGTTACGGTGGTGTACATGTTCGGTGTGACTGCGGGCGTGAGCAGATATAACCTTTTGTGTACATGTAAAAGTGTGAATCTGTGTGTATTTGTGGCTGGGTGTGCACGCTGAGGGCAACGCGTTCTGTTGAGAATTTCTGCAGATTGAAGGCAATAATCTTTTTCTTAAGTTTTGGAGGTTCCGTCCTCTTCCAGCAGCGCAGTGCCAGGCTTCTCTGGCATCCAGAGGCACAGTACTAGGCTTCTGTGGTGACCAGGGGTACGGTAACGAGCTACTTTGGTGACCTGAGGCACAGTACTAGGCTTCACAGACTAGAGTGAGTTTCAGACGTCTCTGTAGATGTGCGGTTCCATGCTTCTCTTGTGGCTTTCGAGGTAACCACTAGGATTCGCAAAATTATTTCTTCGATTCTGAATTTGGTCTCTCTGGGCAAAGCGGAGACCCTAAACTATATCTGTTTATACACAACTTAGATGCTGCCCTTTATCTGTAGGCGCATAAAAGACCAGAGCCTCTATAGTCGCAGCAGACCCATGGTACTAGGTCTCTCTGGCCACCGCAGAAACACTGTATTGATCTTGTTGGGGCAGAGCCGACTCCCTGTACCACATCTTTCTGGGCAAAGCATCTATGCGGTACTGGTTCCTCTGTGTGCTCTTTTAATGCTGTACCAGACCTCATTGGGCACATCAGATGCATGGTACCAGGTCTCTCCGGGGCCATGGTGGTCTCACAGACATGTCTTCTCTTGGCTGGTACATGCTCCCTATCCGTGCCAAGGTCCACAGTTCTGGCTTCAGGCCTGTTGCCTATGTTCACTCCAGTTTTGTGGGTCCGTCTCTGCGCCAGTTCTAAACCTTACTGTACGCAGGAACGGATTTGCAGCCTTTTTAAACTATTGAGATGTATTTAATGGTGAACACAAATGATGCAATCGTGCATTTGTAGAAATATTTTTTAAAGAAATACTTTTTCAATTAAATTATTTAAGAAATTTATCCAACTCTTCCTTGTGTTGTGTTTTCTTTTCATGGTTAATACCTATGTGCAATCACTTCTTTTAAATATAGCAAATTCATATGTTGATACTCTGTAAAATTTGTAAAATTTCCTTACCAAAATGACACATTAAACCAGATATCTCGGTCCTTTGGTAAATAGGATAGTGATTTCCTGGAAATGCTGTTTGTAGGGTCATTGAGAACGACTGTATTTAGCTTTGCATATTAACCCAAAACAAATGAACAGACCAAAATGTCATATGTGAAGTAGGGATCTTGATATGGGTAAGCGAAGGTGAAACTTTTGTCCATTAAGTTGGGTGAATTCATAAATTTTGGATCATGGAAATTTCGTCGCTGTAAATCAGGGTCTACTGAACCAAGGTGTCCCAGCTGACTAATTGCACCACTGAGCTGTTTTATCGCTGCAGCATGCCCCGTACATGAGGGGCAGGTCATCCTGCGTCACGGAAGACCTTGGAACCTGTCTCCAGATTATAACCGGGGCTGTGGCAGGGTATTGTGTAAAGTCTGAAGTGTGGGAATGGGGAGTTCTGTACTGTACATGGATATGTGAAAGGGCAGGAAAATGTATCTCTTCAGGAATGGGGGCCATCGCAGCTAGGGACCATGATGAGGCTGGCCCCACTTTTTTCAGATTTCAAAAATATTTATTATATTTTATTATTTTACAGAAATATTATATAGCAGTGGTATTGCATACAACAAGGCCTTAAAGTATATAAATATCTTGGGTCATTATAGTTATAGAGCACGAAAGTGAGTTAACACTATATAGCAGAATACAGTCTTGTGACATGGTAGAAACACGAACATCAAAAGTAAAATAGGGAACGATCAATATCTAGCATAAATATAAAGTAAATTTGAGTAAAATTATTACATTTTCTGGTCCATTTGTTCATGGTGGTTTAATATTTTGAGATCAGAATCACATTTTTTCATAAGGGATGTTTTTTGGCTTCCAAGGGAATTGTTGTAAAGTTATATATCAGCACCATTGACTATTTTTTCCATCTCTTGCAAGCTGATGGAAGGAATAAGTTGAATAGATATACAAAGTCATTGTTAAAAATAACTGGATCAGTTGGGTATATTAGAAAAAGAAAACCTATTTGGAAGACTTGCTCAGTAAGACTTTTCCTATACAGATAAAACTTCAGCACGGAACACTTGTAACTTTGTGCAATGAAACAACATGTGAGCCAGGACGCCCAGTAAGATGTTGGAGTTCCAACAACAAATGCTCCCTCTCTCGAAGATTCAGTTGATAAAGTCTCTGAGGGGATCCAAAATGGTCTATGTTAAAAATGCATATTTTGTTTACGCAAGGGAGATTATAATCTTCTTCTTAAATGCCAAAGAACAATTGTACTTAGATTTGTCTTGGGTACATTCTGAATCGCTTTTAGATTGTGTTAGCCTACTTAGTTTAGTGGACTTAAGTCCTGGAGATGATGTGTCCAAGTTTATCTAAATTAGTAGCTAATTCTACTATTGAGGGATCCCTATCAAACATTCAGTATTATCCAATTTGTACATACTTTAGAATATGGCAAGTGTTCTGGTTTAGTGCTCAGTTGCTTTATTGAGAATATCCCTCTGGAAGACCATTCGTCCCAATTTAGGCTATATTCATCAACGTTAAGATTATTGTTACATCAAAGATTCCAAATTTGAATTTTTTAGTTTAGCTTCCATCTTTGATACAATACGTAAAATGTGGATTTTTTTTTAGTATCTCAAAAAGTAGCCTCATTCTAGCACTATTGTTAAAGATTCTTTAGAAACTAAATGGGGTTAGCATTCTGCAAAATAAAAAAGTTTTCTACTTTCTGCCATATTGGTTGATATGTAGCGCTTTGAGTTAGTCACTTGGACCCTTGTTTATAAAGAAAAAATGATTGGTAATCCTATAAATTTGCTAATTTAACTCCTTGGTCTTTGGGAAGTCTTAGTTTCTTTAAGGATATCCTAGGTCCCTTCGCCGTTCCTGAGTAGTTTACCTCTAGAATGTTCATCATTTTAATAGATTCGATCTTACCCCACAAAGTTCAAAATGTAGTGTACCAACTTTTTCTCATTATCTTGAATTGTCTTTGAGAAATTAATGTAAAATTTAAATCCAGAGATACTTCATAAATTGAGGTTGTCCAATTAATCCAGAATAATCGAGGAATTCTTTCCATCCAAATGTATTTAAAAACAATGGCCTCAGACTTTTCTCTGTTTAAGGTATAGCTAGAGGCAGTTAACTACATTTCTATTGAATCAGATAAAATTAAGTGGATTGCTCCACTTTTTATTTTATTAAAGACTAATCTATATCTGCATAAGCAGCAGCTTGGACTGCAATCTTAGTGTAATGTATTCCGGTGATAACCTTATTTCTGAATCTGGGTCATTACAGCTGGGAATGATAATGGGAATAGCCCCACGTTTTAAAGATTTTTTTTTTTTAAAAAGACAATTGCAATGTTGTGAGTTGCTTGTCTTTATAAATGTGCAAGTCCCTACATTTTGAACACAAAGTAAAAGTAGGCCGAATAGGGGAAAGAAGGTTCATGGGAAGTAGGTCGGGCTGGGTTATCCTCTGGATATGTATCCGAGAAAACACACCTTCTTTTAGGCACATGGCACAATTGCTGTCATGGAAAATAGATATACTATTGCCGTGTTAGACTCTTAATTTTTGTAATCTTTCATGAGTTTAAATTTGGCACTACCTTTAAATGCTGCGGTATTCTCGCCAATCTTTTGGGAAATTTAGCTCTAAAAGAATTTGTATGGCCCTTTTAACAAATTATTGGAGGGGAGAATCTTTACCCACCCACAACTTTTTCTCCAGAGGATAAAAAAACCAGTTCCATTGTTGCTTTCCACGCCCACTGCAGACCTGCTGATGCACAAGCTCAATTGGGCTTGTGTGAAAATTGCATAGTATGTGAACGGGAATGAGAGCCTCGGCCAGAAGCTATGGGAATGATTTTTCCTGTTTCAGCAGGGTTTCCTGGTTAGCCACTTATTTCACAGCAGAGGTCTGTAGCTATTGTGTGCTTGTTACAGGTTTTAAAGGTTAATACAAAGCGAAGGCAATTGTTTTCTATGTGGTTAACCAATTACCAAATTGTCCAAAATAAAGGACACTGTTTTATGCTAGCGGTCAATTGGAAAATGCATTCATTTAGTCTTCCTCCGAAGCAATTTAAGGGACTATGTCTTTAAAAGGCATGGGTTTCGTTATTTACGTAATCCGAATATGAACCTCAAATTCAGAACAGGGCAAAACAAATTTAGGAAAAACAAGGATCTTTAACCGCACCCGATTCCTCTGCTGTCGATATGTTTATATAAAACTTTATAAATAAATAAATGGATGGAGAAAACACATTCTAAACTATATTGGGGGTTTTGATGGACTACCAATGTCTATTATTGAGGCAAGATGTTAACCTTCATACAAGGTCTTCCACTGGTTGACTGGAGGGGTGGAGGTGAGCTAAAACTTTGGAAAAAATGTTTGAAGCATGGCAGCCATCAGACTGACTGTAAAACTGAAAAGTGTCATGGTCACCTACTTTCGATCCTACCTCAAAATTTCTCAACCATTATGGTAGCTAAGGTCAGAGAGGTGCACTGAAAGAAAATGTCATGTCTTTGTATGGCTCTCACCGCCTTTAACCCCTTGCGTGTGTCAGATGGCTGCCGGCCTTTCGACGTCACGGTGGGCGTGTGCGGAGGGCGGCCGAGGGCTGTCCGCACCACGCCCATGCCATAAATCACCCGAACCGCGGCAGAACTCGTGCTGCGGTCAATGGGTTAAACCAGCGGTTCTCAACCTTTTGATTTCTGTGGAATCACTACTGGAAGCCAGCCATAGCAATTTCTTGGATTTGAACATCAAAACGCTAAACAAAATGACCAAAACAAGTATACATGATTCAAATGCACATATTATGAAATATGTAATTCAAAAACAAATTTAAAAATCAATATTTTAATTTTGTTTGGAAAGATGGGGAATTGTAAATTAAAGTTTTATTAAAAAAAACAAAAGGTGCGATTTTCGAGACCTGAACATATCCCTCTGTATTTTTTTTCTCTAATGCATGACCTCTTTGTAAGCTCATACCAGTATTTCGATCAACCCACCAATCGGCCCTGCTGTATTCAATTTACTGTACTTGTGCTACTCCCGTGTGTCAGAATAAAGAAACCAAATTAATTTTTAGCCACCAATTTAAAATTCTTTGACATTGCAGAGCATGTTTTAAAAATTCAGTTTTACATTTGCTTTTGTATGCATATATACATTAGAAAATTAAATAATATTTGAAGATTAATAAACAATCGAATACCTCAGCGAGACTTTGCCAGGTTGAAAGCCTGTGCTTTTACTCTATGCCCTATTTTTTTTTTAGTCTCTAAAACCAACAAGCATTGGCTAAGCCAAAACGTCTTGCCTTTTTTTTTTTTTACTCTTGGCTAAGACTATTGTTTTTAGCAACGCTGCTGAGAATAGCTAAAGAGGGCTAGAGGGTTACCAATTTGTTGTCTGAAGGGAAGTCTCGTTTTACTGCTTAACTTCACTTTCGTTCATCAATGCATGAGTTGTAATTCAGATGCAAGAGTGTTCTAGAGTGAAACACCTCTTAAAACAAAGACCCACCCCCAGCCATCCAAATAATGCTGGAGGTTCCATCTCTCTAGTTTTGTCTTGACTCAATCTTCCTGAATAAGTTTTCTTGGGCATGTAGCTCTTTATTTTTGAATACCAGGAACAGAGGCTACCTCTGGCCTTGCAATGCTTGATGGTCACAGCACAAAAATATTCATGTCCACCTGGGTCCTTATCTTTCAGTTTTGGAAAGACGTGGCCTCGGGGACCATTCATCAGCCGGTCTGTTTTGTTCAGAAAATACTAAAGCATACAAATTCTTTCCAATAGCAAGCCATGTGCCCTGTGGTACCTAGTCAATAAGCAGCAAAACCGCTACTTGCAGGATAATTAAGTTTGGATATCCGTTATTTCAGGATTTGGCTATGGTTGGCTATGGTGGTGGCTCTCTTCTTCACCTTCTGACCTTATGGCTCCTCTGAAAGTTGGTGGTCCATTGTGCCACCTGTGTTTGCAGGCTGGGTGTACTCTGGTTTATGAAGCACCTTCACCCAGGTCAAGATCAATATTTTCCTATTTTAATGACCACTAGAACATTGTAACATGGAGAGCTCCATTGAAGACTATGGAGTAGCTCCGGGCTTATAATTGCTTGTATAGGCCTTCTGCTCCAACATTCCAATGCTATCCAGTATTTGGGTGTCTTTCATAGATTCACATGCCTGAATCATTCCCCGTCGCCGAGACGGGAGCCTCGGCGACGGGGAATGATTCAGGCATGTGAATCTATGAAAGACACCAATACTGGATAACTGCTGTTACAGGTAAGTAACGCATTTCTTTGTCTCCACGTTTCTCCCTTGTAAATTTAGAATGTTATACCCTTATTGGGTGGAATGCTCTTATAGCCATATAGCACTTCTGCCGCAGGATATACCGGTTGTTAAAGACCTTGTTATACCTTGGGTAAGGCCATTAAGAACCGGTATAGCACTCAGCAGCTGGCTATAAGGCTATATTAATCCTGCTAGGGGCCAATCAGCTGATCTACATCCAATTTTAAACATCCAATAGGCCACTGAACTGTTGGTGGTGCTGAGAGAGGGACACAGCCTGTTCATCCCATCTCCCTAAATAATGAAGCTCAAGTGGATGCCTTGTTAATTTCAGGCAGGTCATTCAAACTCCCCTGGAGGGTGTGAAAGGGATCTGAGACTTTGAGGTCCACAGATAGTTAAGTTGATGCACTGCTTATAAGAATGGCCACTTTAACCCCTGTACTTTTAAGTGAAAGCCAAATTGCACAAGGACCGAATTAAGCCCAGCGACCAAATCCATCGTCTTAATGGTGATTTCTTAACCGAAGAGAAATGGAACCTTTAAGTCCTATCCATGCAAACCATTGCTTTTGGGTTTTTAAAACTGAGGCGTCGGCACTAAGGACGCAAAGTGGTGCAGGTGGGAGGAACACTAACTGTGCCAATACACATTTTCTAAAAACAAGAAAATGTCTAGAGGAAAGCAGCAAGCGGCCGCCATCGCAATGCTCAAGGAGATCCGCAGCAGAGAGCACGCAATCTACATTTTTGGCTCTATTGGACACTATCATTGTAAGGAAGTCAATTAAAGTAAGCAGGAGGGAATTACATGTTGGAACTCCTGATTTCCTCAGATTAACACATGAGAGCTTTGTATATGCATGCAGTTTCTATTTTGATTCAATTATCTGTAGACTGTTTTACTGTGCTTGGTCTCCACCCAGCTGTCTAAGTCCGCTGAGTGGAGAGCTTCAAAATGCGCATGTCACTTTGACCTGCGCAAGACCGCTAGCCAGAGTGACATGCGCACTTTATAGCATCCAGCCAGCCACTGCTCCTGTCCTCTAGGAAGCACCCGCGTGTCTCTGGGCTGGGACAGGCGGGCTGCTGCAGCGGGCACAATGGTTAGGAATAAAATGGCAATTTAAATCTTTAATTGCAATTTTATTTTTTCCTGTGCGGCCTGCAGTGAGGCGATGCTCCCCCGCCTTCGTGCAGGAACCACCGCTGCCACAGCTACAAAGTCTAAATGGTGGACCCACAAGTAAAGAATGACTGTTGGCATTAGAGGTGAAATCAGCTGAAAGGCTGTGTCTCAGCAAAATATGCCATTTTTGTCCCCTCCCTCTTGATGCACACAGCCAACAATGCAGAGAATGTGATAGTCCCTTTAACGCATAGTGCAATGCAAGGGAAAAGTGGAAAAATGTACATGAAGCAAGAGGACATGAGACAAAAGATAATGACAGATAATGGGTGGTTACACCACACAACTACAGAAGATCAGATGCAGTGCAAGGTTTGAGCACGGGGGAAGGTTAAATGTTTAATTGGGCTTAGTCTTCAGACCTAATATGGAAGGAACATTTTACATAAACTCAAGTGAGCTTAGGAACTTGAAATGACAAAACACTCCCATAAATCAACTCAGTAAATTGCATATATTCAAGTATACTCTTTAAGTAGTGCACCCTTGATTCTATGCACCTGTGAATCTGGACATCCAACAAATGTTTTACAGAATATGCCAGTAATGCTGCTTTTTAGATCCTGGGTTCAAACCCTGCCAAGCAATATATCTCATATTGGTAATGTTTTTGTTTTTTTACTTTTGTATATCCTTGTATGCAAGGACACATTTTTGTAAGGGTTAAAATAGATCCAGAAATCATTGTCTCATCCTTCTTCGGTGCTGCTTCTGGGGTTCACATGATGTGATTGCTTTCATGTTCAATGAAAACAATAGACTGATCATAAAACAAATGTCTGTATCAAAGAAACGTAAAGTTTATTTTTTCAGTTTACAGACCAAAAACAAGTTAAAACAAGAACAGCGTATATAAATGAGTGCATTAATACTAATATAAGTGAATACACAAATACATTTCATGAACGGAAAATATGCACAAACGCCAAAGTCTGGAAATGTTTATAAGCATAAGAAAAATATTTTTGATGTGAATTGCAGATCTGCATGACCAGGGGGTTCTCCAGCAAGCATAAAATAAGCAAGCAAAGGCAAGACAAGACACTACATAAGATTTAAAACACAGGCTTTTAATGAGAACCACATGTCTTAAAACAAAGGGAGTAAATATGTGCTAGGGAACTTCAGTTACTGCAACAATTTTTTTTATTTTTTTTTATTTTAGCTGAGCAAGCTTATGAACACTTTCTCCTCCAAGGAGTCAAGATGTGAAAAAGAGACTTACAACATCGTAGACACTTCCTTAAGTATGGGTAGCAGGAGTAGTGCCTGCACTCCCCTTTGAGTTCACAAATGGCTCTGTACTGATCCAATCTGTCCATAACCTGGTTCTTCATAAAACTCCAGAACCCTGGTGACCTCCTAAATTTCCTTGGAGCACAACATGCTAGAAGTGAGGGCTATACACATTTGCTTTTTAAAGGTGACCAGATGTGAGATCAGTTTCAGTTTGCACTCACTTTTGCTGGGAAAAGTTAGCAGGCATAGCACTTCGATTAGTTCTCAGATTCTGAAATACCCACTTGACGAATTCTGCCTGCAGGAGACATTTCCCGGGACAAAATCTCAGACTTTGCAAACTTGGTAGATTTCAAGAAGCATAGAAGACAATAACATGTTAGTAAAGGAAGTCCCCGAAGTTATTGAGGAAAAGACTTAGCAAATTTCCACATCCTGAAGACGACTAATTGGCTCTTATCTAAAGACTGCATTCACACCACAAACCTACCTCTTGTATCTTCCGAATTCCAAAGACTTCCCAACAAACTATTTTGATTGGCACAGTAGTTCTGTCAATCGATACGCAGGCAAGTGAAGACACCTTTGTTGCTTCAACATGTGCGGCTGGTAGCCCCAAGAGTTGTCACAACCGCCCTCTAATGTACACCTCCTACTTCTCCTTTTGGGTTTTAGATTAAATCCATGAGTAATCTAGTTCCAGTCAGAAATCAAATGCTAAATTTCTGGGTTATTATTATTATTGTTTTTCTTTCTATTTGAATAACTTTACCTTTATTGGATCCACGGCTTCGCTATTGTTCGAGGCACATTTCTAAGATGCAACTTGAGTTCTTTCCACCTCCCTAAATACTATCATACTTTGTAGTAATTCATTTTGTTTGAAATATGTTGTTTTTCCAGTTAGTAATCTTTTTATGTATTGATGGGTATTGCAGGTCATAACTGTTTTTGCGTACATTTGGGGTCATACAATCAGAATTTTGGATGTGCAATTCCCGACTACCATTACTTAGGATGCTAGACTTGGGATTTAAGTCCATCTTGGAGCCTGCATTTCGAGGGCCAAAAATCTGGATGAGTTTAAATACATATAAATAAAAATGGTGTTTTTGTTTTATGTTTTTTGGGGCTGCGTGGGCGGTGGGGGAGTAAGTTACAGCTGTTGCATTACAAACAAGCATTTACAATGCAATGGTTTCGCCTTTGGAAAAGTTAGTTATTGGCATTGCTCATGACTTTTTTTTTTTTACTTATAAATAAATGGCATTGTTATTTATATTGCCAACAGCTCACAGCCCACACAGCTCTCTCAGCCCACACAGCTCTCAGCCCAACACAGCCCACACAGCTCTCAGCCCAACACAGCCCACACAGCTCTCAGCCCAACACAGCCCACACAGCTCTCAGCCCAACACAGCCCACACAGCTCTCAGCCCAACACAGCCCACACAGCTCTCAGCCCAACACAGCTCTCAGCTCTCTCAGCCCACACAGCCCACACAGCTCTCAGCTCTCTCAGCCCTCACAGCCCTCACAGCCCTCACAGCCCACACAGCCCACACAGCCCACACAGCCCTCACAGCCCACACAGCCCACACAGCTCTCACAGCTCTCACAGCCCACACAGCTCTCACAGCCCACACAGCTCTCACAGCCCACACAGCTCTCACATCCCACACAGCTCTCACAGCCCACACAGCTCTCACAGCCCACACAGCTCTCACAGCCCTCACAGCTCTCGCAGCACAGCAGTTGCTCTCAGTGCAAGTGTGCACTGAAGCAGGTACTGTAGTAGAATTGGCCTATACCATGTACTGCACTGTGACATTTACACAGCACTTCATCCCCGGGCTGTGGAGCGCTCTGGTTTGCACGGAGATCCTAGGTGCAAAGGTTTAAGATGGCGTGGGTTCGAGCGTGACCAGTGCCTGTGATGCTGGGTGACGCGTGTGAGATCTGGAGATGGGGACTCTGCGCAAGCGCAGATCGGCCCTCTTACGTGGCTGGTTATAATATACTACTTTGCACAAGCGCAGACATGCCCTGCCTCTTACATGGCTGCGCAGCCAAGTTTTAATGTGCTCCATTTTTTTTTGCTGTTTGCAAAGTCCTCTTATTCCTGCTGGCACGGAGTGGTGCATCTTCGGCGTTACACCCTGTGCGAGATTTGTTGAAGGAAGGAACAGATAGGAGAGGGGCTGCTCCATGACACTGTGGTTTCCTTGACAGTGGTTGCTCACTTTTTTTTGCTGGGGGAACGAACAGACAGGCTGACATTGCAGCACGCACACAGAAAGACGGACCTTAGACACTGCAGGCACACAGACCGACAGAGACTGCAGGCACACAGATAGACGGACACTGGAGGCACACAGACAGACAGACGGACCTCGGACACTGCAGACACACAGACAGGCTGACATTGCACGCACACAGACAGACGGACACTGCAGGCACACACACAGACAGACGGACCACGGACACTGCAGGCAGGCAGACAGCCGATCACCGCAGGCACACAGATAGACGGACATTGCAATCAGACAGATGGACACTGCAGGCGCACAGACAGCGGGACACTACAGGCACACAGACAGACAGACAGACAGACAGACAGACACTACAGGCACACAGACAGACGGACACTACAGGCACACAGACAGACGGACACCACAGGCACACAGACAGACGGACACTACAGGCACACAGACAGACGGACACTACAGGCACACAGACAGATGGACACTACAGGCACACAGACAGGCACCGTATCCTGGCCGGTTGACATTGTAAACCTAGACACAAGGGTTGTTTCTTATTCCTGCTGGCACGGAGTGGCGCATCTTCGGCGTTTCACCCGGTGCGAGATTTGTTGAAGGAAGGAACAGATAGGAGAGGGGCTGCTCCATGACACTGTGGTTGCCTTGACAGTAGGTGCTCACTTTTTTTTTGCTGGGGGAACGAACAGACAGGCTGACATTGCAGCACACACACAGAAAGATGGACGTTAGACACTGCAGGCACACAGACAGACCGAGACTGCAGGCACACAGACAGACGGACCTCGGACACTGCACGCACACACACAGACATACAGACGGACCACGGACACTGCAGGCAGGCAGACAGCCGATCACCGCAGGCACACAGACAGACGGACATTGCAATCTCACGATATGATTTGCATTGAATGCCCTTCGAAATCCAAGTTACTCTATACTGCTAATGCGCACCTGCAAAGCATTTCTATTCCAAATGACAAGGCTGCCAAAAATAGTAGATATAAAAAAAGCTAACTAAGAGTTTGCGCCCAATATTGCATAAAAAGGCAAGGCTAATCTACTTTAACCTGACATAATCGACGTGATGATGACTTTTACCAGTAATACTGAAGTAACACTCAATGAAATGAATGAAGTTACAACAACTCACTATGAAAATATGCGAGTTTAAAAAAAAAAAAAAAAAAAAGTAGATGTATGCCTCATGAGCTGCACTCGTCGACGAAAAAAATTGTTAAAGTGGAGGCAGGCAGAGCACCGTCTTTGTCACAATTTCCTTTATGGCATGATTCGAAGCTAAGCAGGCCACACCCTCACCATGGGACCTGCCTGTGGAGCTGGAGGTATGTCTTTGACAAGAGACATTAAGTCGATGGAAGGAGGGGTTGCGACGATCTACATGACCAGGATTTTAAGTGTACATCACTTCTGTAAAGTAGTTGTATACATGGGACCGGATAGCATTGGCTACTGTGATGCAAATTCCTCGTGCTTACAGGTGCAAACAGAGGACGACAATACCGTTTTTGTGATGATTTAGGGTACAAAGTGGTTATGGGCGGAGGTGTCAGGGATGGACAGATAAGCGGGGTATTTTTGCAATTCATATAAGCTGCCTTATAGAAGGGGGAGAAGAGCGCCGGCTAAGTGGGGTTGAACCATCCCATGATATATCAACCCCAACAGGAGGTGGGGCGGGGTTCTGGTTTAGGAGATAAAAGGAAAGTTCAATGCCCGAATGTGGCAGGTTTCAGGAACTATGTTTCTAGTGGGATCTGCCATAGTATGGGATAGACACGATGCGGTGTGCTTCGGAGTACGCGACTTGAAAATAGGGAGACTGGGTCATTGTCCAAGGTACCAATTATCTCTTGACGTCTCATAACACGGCGCAATGTAGTGAGATGGAGTGAGGCCCGGGCAATGGATTTGTAGGGCTACAATAATAGGGAGTACTCTATGGCACTTGTAGATATGAAGAGGTAGATTTAATCAGGAGTGCCAGCCCTTGAGTTTGAGAAGCTGGCGGGTAGTGTGAGGGAGCTTCTCGTCATAGTGTTTTACAGCCCATACAAGTGACAAGTAAACAGAAGAGGCGCAACACTCACCTGAAGTCCTTGTCGCTGGATGTCATTTTCTCCAGCAGGTTGGAGATATGGTAAGAGGCGCTCGCCATGTTCCTACGGAGTGGTGGAAACAGACAGGTAACTGGTTGGAAACGCTGACACCAGTGGCTTGTGCTACTCCTTTTGCCGGGACCCTCTACGCGGTCAGATCCCAAGATCTATTCTATTTCTTGCCCAAGGCCCCGTTGTAGGGGGGCGCGGCCCTCTTTTGGAGACTGTACCCTGGGGGTTCCGGGCAGATGAGCCCGCCCGGCCTCCCCGTGGTGTCCGGATATCAACCCTGCTTTTACGTCCGGGGAGGGAGGGTAGGGGGCTCGCGGGCTGGGTGACAAACAGGTCTCCCCCCTGCTTCAAGCACCTACGAGGACAGGGGGGCGGGGCGGAACAGGACACGGACGGCCAGAGGGGGCGGGAGTGGACACGGACGGGGGGCGGGAGAAGAGGAGAGTCAAAACAAGCACCTACGAGGACAGGGGGGGGGCGGAAGAGGACACGGACGGCCAGAGGGGGCGGGAGTGGACACTGACGGGGGGCGGGAGAAGAGGAGAGTCAAAACAAGCACCTATGAGGACAGGGGGAGGGGGGGGGGGCGGAAGAGGACACGGACGGCCAGAGGGGGCGGGAGTGGACACGGACGGGGGCGGGAGAAGAGGAGAGTCAAAACAAGCACCTACGAGGACAGGGGGAGGGGAGGGGGGGGGCGGAAGAGGACACGGACGGCCAGAGGGGGCGGGAGTGGACACGGACGGGGGGCGGGAGAAGAGGAGAGTCAAAACAAGCACCTACGAGGACAGGGGGATGGGAGGGGGGGGCGGAAGAGGACACGGACGGCCAGAGGGGGTGGGAGTGGACACGGACGGGGGGCGGGAGAAGAGGAGAGTCAAAACAAGCACCTACGAGGACAGGGGGGGGAGGCGGAAGAGGACACGGACGGCCAGAGGGGGCGGGAGTGGACACGGACGGGGGGCGGGAGAAGAGGAGAGTCAAAACAAGCACCTACGAGGACGGGGGGGGGGCGGAAGAGGACACGGACGGGGGCGGGAGAAGAGGAGAGTCAAAACAAGCACCTACGAGGACAGGGGGGGGGGGCTAAGGACATACATGAGCTGAGTAAGACGTGCGCTGATAGGTTAGTGCTATTGTCAATGGTAAACAAACACGGAATGTTGGAGTCCGTCGCGTCGTGAAGTCATGAAGCCATTGTAGAACAGTGAAAACTGAAAATAACGATGCATAGACGTTCGCTGCATAGTGATGATAATGTCACCCTGAAAAGGTAATAGTGAAAACCACATAGAAAAGAACCAGTGACGGTGCCGAAGAACGTGATCTTAGTAAGACATGCGCTGATAGGGTAGCGCTATTGCCAATGGTAAACAAACACGGAACGTTGGAGTCCGCCGCACAGTGAAGTAATGAAGCCATTGTGCAATAGAGTTAGTGATGCGCACGCGTGCGCGAAAAAGTGCGGCTCACATGTTTTTCTTATCCGATGGGGTGCAGTGCGGCTTCTTTAAGACAAGCACCTACAAGGACAGGGGGGAGGTGGGAGAGGACACGGACGGCGGGAGGGGGCGGGAGAGGACACAGGGGGCGTGAGGGGGGAGGGGGGCGGGAGAGAACACGAACGGCGGGAGGGAGGCGGGAAACGTGCCGGGGAAAAACACTCACGATGCCCAGGACAGCAGCAAGCACGGCACGGCCGGCCCAGATTCGGGGGCGTTCCCGGCTTTTGGCTGACATCGCGTGACGTCGCCAAAAGCCAAAGAATCTCGGGAACGCCCCCGAGTCTCCTCCGGCCATGACGGACGCCTCTCTGTTCCAATGGCTAGCCTCCATTTATGGAGCTAGCCAATGGGACAGGGGGGCGTATTCCAGAGTCCTTACTGTAATCAAGAGATTTCTCTGGAGGCGGAGCCTAAAGGCTCCGTTCCCCAGCGAAACCTAAAAATTTAACGAAACCAATGAATTATATGTATATATAAACTCAATAAATATAGTGTAATGCAGCATTAGACATATATACAGCTATATAGAGAAGTGTAGAAATAGGTTTTTAGGGATAGGGGCCTTTAAGGAGTAGCCTATAGGGAGGTCACGTTGCAAATCATCACCGATGATCCAGTTCATTCTGGCATACTTTCCTGACCCATCTGGGCCTTCCCCTGGTTCGGACCTCGCTCAGTGTGACAACCCAACACCCAATTGTGCTTCTACTTCTGAGACACTGTTTCTTTTCGAAAAATCTTTGGTTGACCGTATCGAAGGCCTTTTCCGCATTCGTTGTTAGCCGTGCCATTACCGATGCCATAGAATTCTACCTTTGAACCCCAAATTCTTGTCACTGCTCCCTACTGCTGAGAGCCTGTGGTGCTGGAATCCACATGCAAATCCACTTCCTTCTGCTCCTTCAGACTGGGAGTTGGAATTAATTGATGCAGTGGGAGAGAACGTCTTTTCTCCCAACCAGTGGCTGCACTCATTTAATGTTTCTAACCTTTTACCTAGACATTGCACGAGGCCTGTGAGGTTTTAACAGTCCGGGAACCTTTTGTGAGTCCTAATACAGTCACTTGTTACTGTCAATTGGAGAAATTTAACACTGGTGTTCTTCAGCACTGGACCCAAAACTGAGCACCGAGTACACCCCTTTAGCACTTGACAACCAGGTTAGCGTAGTTGAGATGTCGTAGACTTACCCAGGGTGCTGGGGTGGATATAGAGACTCAGATCACAATACCCCAACTAACACAAGTAAACAATGGAATGTCCACCCAGTGCTTATTCTCTTAAAAAGAGAATATTTTTTACTTAAGTCATACAGGACAGAATATTGTACATAAATGGTTCTGAAGCAATTAAGCAAAAGGCCAGCATTAATAATACTGTGGGAGGTAACCTAGGCTACTGCTGTGGTACAATCTCATTTGATACTCTGAGGCTCTCTGCGGAAGTTTGTTTGGAGAATAGAAGTTCCTGGGAGAGTGACTGGCTGTGTCGGGAGTCCACTTCAGCTATACCCTGAACACCTGTAGGTCTCCGTCCATGTCACAAAGGTATCTTCATCCCACATACATGATTATCATTTGTGTGGAGGCACGGGGCAAAAAGCTACATTTGAGGTAAGGGAGCATGCTCTCCAGGACCAGTGGACGTTTCTCCATCCCAACAGTCTGCATCAGTGAAGGACCTTTGTGCATCTTTTGCACACACAATTCACAATGGTCTGGATGCAGCCAAGTACATCTTGTGCTTGGGCCTTAACTCCATGGACTCAGTTGCCTATGCCAGGAGAATCCATATAACCCGCAGGCTTGCCTAGTTGTGCTGCATTTGACTTTTTGAAGATACCCATACGTCTTTGAGGAGATGTCCTTTGATGGTGCCCGTCTCTCGTACGAGAAGTTCCTGGGTTGTTTTTGAGGCTTTGCCTTTACCATTGTCAACCATTGCACCCCACACGATATCCGTGCAGAATATTTGGGATTCAGAGTTGGAGGCAATGGTAAGGGAAGATTGCGGCAAAATGAACTACAATCTTCCGCCTCCTCTTTGCCTGGCAACACAACAAAATTAGGCCCAGGCAAAATTTGACCTATGCCGGAGTAATCGGAGTAATGTTTGTAATTTAGCATTTTTATTTGGATGCCAAATGTACAGAAAATTACAGAATTCTGCTCTTTCACGTAGTTATGAGTAGTTTGGCACTAAAATCCTGCTGCAGGAGCACAGAAAAAATTAATTTAGAGAGCATGTGCGGCTGCTAGCTGCGGCTGTTTCTGTTCTGTTGCATTTATCGCTATTTTCCTGGTGCAAAATGGATCCTTGGATCCATTTAGGATGCAAAGGTACATTTTTTTTGCTAAGAAAATGGCCCTAAATGCTGTTCTGCTCCTCGTGTAATCCCATGTAATCTTGAGTAATTTTGTGTAACTAAGCGACAGCAAATTACCAGAGTTATTCCCACCCCTAAACAAAATTGTTTTACTTCACAATTGGGTTGGCATTCATGACCACTTGGGTTCAGTGTTGCCTGTCCCTCTGGAACTTGATCACGAACACCTTATAGGTGCAGAGGGTCCAAACTGGATATGCCCTGCCCATTAGGAGTGCCTCTTCTCAGTTGCCCCCACTGCTTGCACTATTTTTGGCAGATCATGTTAGTGTGGATGTCACGTGCTAGGACTGCAATCAAAATGGTGGCCAAGGCGAAGGTGGGCTCAATTGTTACCTTGTTACTTCTTGGTCCCCAAGGCCACCTGTGGACAATTCTGGACCTCAGAACTTTGAATTAATAGGTTTGATAGAAAAGATCACACTCATGTCGCTCGCACAAGTCCAGCTTGCTTTGGGCCATAAAGACTCGATGCTGTTTCGTGGCCCTGCAAAACATGTACTTTCGTGCATTGAGTTGGCAATCCCATTGGATATATCTGCATTTTGTGGTAGGACCACTCTTTCAGTTCACTAACCTTCCTCTTGGTCTCGCATGGAGCCCTAAGGTCTTTACAAATGGCATGTCAGTGGTTGGCGCCCAACTTTACAAGTCACGGATACATGTGTTCTGGTACCTGAGTGACTGGCTGCTGAATGCCGTATCACATGTCATTGCTGTTTAATTTGGGGGTTCCATCTGTGAGTCAATATCCAATCTGCAACCCCATCAGAGGCTACTCCTCATTGGGGCCATCGTGAACATGGTTGTTTTGAAGGCATTTCTTCCTTCACACAGAGTCTGGGACATTTAACCTCCGTATAATATCCTCTTTCATGACAAACTTGTACTTGGGACATGCGCATCATATCTTCCAAAAGTGGTGTCAACTTTCTATGTGGGGCAATCTTTACTCTCCCAACATTCTTCTCTTCAACACATGCAGCCAGTAGCTTTGCGGACTGCCTGAAGGATTAAGCAGGTTGGATGACAGATAATTGCCTAAGGATCAACGGCAGCAAGACCGAAATAGAGATAGTCAGAAACACACCATCTATCTGGTCATTGGCATGGTGGCCAGCGAGCTTAGGTCAGGTCCCTACCCCAATGGCGGAGGTGAAGAACCTGGGGATATTGATAGACCATAGATTATATTTTGAAACCCAAATCAAAAGGGTTGCTGGTAGATGTTTTGAAATCCTAAGAATATTAAGGAACACCCTAGACATTCTACCTCTGGCAGCAAGAAAGACCCTGACATGTGCACTTGTCACTTCCAGGTTAGATTATGGAAACCTGCTGTACCTGGGTTCTAACAAGAAAGGACTCCAAAAACTGCAAACTGTCCAGAACGCGGCAGCCCGTCTTGTTTTAAATCTGCCAAGTAAAGCATCCTTAAAGAATGCCCTAAAGCCATTACACTGGTTACCTACCCAGAAACGAATCGCATTTGAGGCGCTGTGCACTGGGTATCGAATCTTTCAGGGCAGGTGTCCACTGTACCTTAAGGATCTAATGATTTCTTATGCGACAGGAAGACAACTGAGATCCACAGGGACACATCTGGTAAAAGGACCAAGGATTAGGAAGGCACGAATGGGAGCACGTTCCTTCGGTTACTTAGCAGCGAAAAGTTGGAACTCCCTCCCCCTGACTGTCAGGGTGGAACCATCGGAGAAACTTTTCAGGAAAAAACTAGAAACGTGGCTGTACATACAAGAATAGGAAGTAATACTTGAACTAGAAGACACTAATTCCAGAAAGGTGCAGAATGTCTTAATAGCGCGGGGACACCAGTTGGTGTAACCAGGCGCTCTACAAATGCAGAAATAAATAAATAAATGCACTTAGAAGGGGAGAGGGGGTTAGACCAGTTGCACCCACGCCATGCCCTTATCTTCAGAATTGATGAGACTATGGAGTACCACATTGATGATCAACTGTTTCTTTCAGAAGTGAGCCTAGTCCCGATTAGCTGTTCTCTGCATTATACTGTCTTATGCCTTTTAAAGAAACACCTTCTTGGGATTGAAATGAAATGAATGAAATGAAAGGTAGATTTATATAGCTGCCCGGGGGCGTCCAAGCGCTGGGAACCAACAGAGGTGGCCTGGCAGAGTTGCTAAAGGAGATTACTAAGGAAGGTTGAATAGGAATGTCTGTTTTCGGAATAAAGAGAGGTTGGGGTTAGCTCTAAGATGAAGGGAGAGTGTATTCCAGGTCTTGGAGGCATTGTAGGTAAACGTCCTGCCGCCAGACCTAGTCTTTTTTATTCTTGGAGCAGAAGCCTTAAAGGCCTGGCTCGAGCGCAGACTTCTGCTGGGTTGATAGTGGTTGACTAGGTCACGGGTGATCATAGGACCTGTGTCCCAAAAGGCCTGATGGGCAATGCACATGGCCTTGAAGAGGATTCTCTGACGCACTGGGAGCCAGTGTAGGCTGATCAGACCAGCTTTGGCTGATTGTCTGCGTGGGAGCTGTAGCAGTGTGCGAGCCGCACAGTTCTGCACTGTCTGAAGTCTACGCAAGGTGTATTCTGGAGCACCAAGGTAGAGGACGTTGTTAAAGTCTAGGCGGGACTGTATGAAACCCTGGATGGCTATCTGCTTAGCCTCCATGGGTAGAAGGGGGAGAATTTTCTTTAACATCCTGAGAAGGCCAAAGCAGGTAGCCGAGAGTTTTGTAGCCTGGATGTTAAATGAAAGGGACCTATCCAGCCACACCCCGAGGCTCTTGATGTTATCCTTGGGTGCTGGAGGGGTGCCTAGACAGGGGGGCCATAGAGAGTTGAAGAAACTGGGGTTAGAGGGGCCCAGGAGCATCAGCTCCGTTTTGTCCCCATTTAGTTTGAGGGATGATGAGGACATCCAGCTTTTTACCTCCTCTAAACACTTTCTAAGCCCGCCTGACATTGGCATGTCGGCCTCCTGCGCCAATGAGACCACCAGCTGGGTGTCGTCCGCGTAAGAAATAATCTTAACCCCAAATGGACGAACAACCTCAGCCAGTGGCCTCATATAGATGTTGAAAAGCGCAGGGCTTAAAGAGGAGCCTTGTGGGACCCCACACCTCAATGGTCTGCTAGTGGACAGTGACTCACCATCAAATACTTGAAAGGATCTATCCTTCAAAAAGGACTTGAACCAAAGCCAGGCTTTATCCTTGATTCCGACACTAGACAGACGGTTCAGCAGGATGTCGTGGCTGACCGTATCGAATGCCGCGCCAAGGTCGAGGAGGCTCACTGCCACTGATCCTCCTTGATCTAGGATTTTTCTGGATTCCTCAGTGACTATAAGGAGGGTGGATTCAGTTCCGTGTTTGGGTCTAAAACCCGTCTGGGTGGGGTCTAACAGTTGGTTGTTTTCCAGGAAGTTTACCAATTGGAGGTTGATGTATCTCTCCAGGATTTTACTCAGCCAGGGGAGCAGAGAGATAGGCCGGATTCATTCCATTAGGGCAAAGGCTGTGACTATATCCCTAGTTTGGAATTTCCCATCTTGGACATCTGTCCAGCGTAGTGACGGCTTCCATCCTTATATTCATCAATACTGCTGCAACTATTGTCAAGTTTGCATGGTGGGTTATTTTGCCTATTTGGCCCTGCAGGACTTCCTGGTGTAAGTCACTTGTCACACCCTCCTTTGAGGGGGCATTGACGTTGAAGTTAAGAATTTTGTATAGCGCTCAATCACCGTGCGGTTTCTTGGCGCTGAGGACGGAAAGCTCCAGGAGGGGGCAGAGGAGGCCACTTAGTCTGGGAAAGCGCGGGAGAAGAGGAAAGTTTTGAGAGCTTTACGAAAGTCCAGGTAGGTCTTAGTATACCTGATAGAAAAGGGAAGGGCATTCCAGAAGGTGGGGGCCAAGGTAGAGAACCTCATGCCTCCGATTTTTTTCCTCCTAAAGCGAGGAACACATAAGAGAAGCTGGGAGGAGGAGCGCAGGTCTCTGTTGGGGACGTAAGCTTTAGTTTTAGAATTGATAAAGGCTGGCGCAGTGCCAGCCAGGGCCAGAAAAATCGTGCAGCCTATCTTGAATAGGGGTCGTTCGAGGATGGGCAGCCAATGGAGAGTTTTTAACAGGGGGTGACATGGTGGAATTTAGGAAGTCGATAGATCAGACGGGCAGCCTGGTTTTGGATTAGTTGTAGGCGCCGGAGTTCGTATGCAGGGGCACCTACATATAAGCCATTGCCATAGTCAAGGCGTGACATGATCATGGCATGTTTGAGAGCTGAAAAGTAAAAAAAGCGAGAGATTTTGCGTATGATTTGGAGAGTCAGAAAGCATGATAAAACCACAGTGCTGATTTTAGGACGCATTGAGAGATCCTTGCTGATTTTGATTCCCAGGGTTTTTACAGAGGCTGAGGGTAGAGGGGAAAGACCAAGAGAGGGAGGCCAGAAGGCGGAAGTCCAGGGACTGGGGGAGCCACCCGTGAGCACTGTTCCCAATAAGCTGCGCGCATGTGCACGCGCGCACATCTGTTTACCGGAGCGCGCAGTGCTGTGTGTGGAGCGCGCACACACACAGCACATTCCGTGAGAGTGTTCGCACCGCTTACTTTTAAAAAGCAAGCGGCGCGAAAAAATGTTGTTTCCAGGTTGGTGAGAGCTACGGAATACACTAACGTCCATAGAAGATGAGGGAGCGGCAGGTAAGTGTTGCAGCAGCCTGTGTTGTTATGGAGGACACTTATTTCTCCTTTTGAATGTAGAGTGCGGCTGTCGGCAGATTATGTGCTTTTGTTTAAGTATTATGTTAATTGCAGCGCCGTCAGGAACTGCGATTAACAAGAACACTTGAAACAAAAGCACACAATCTGCCGACAGCCGCGTGAGGACAGCCCAGCATGTCCTTTCAGTTAGCCCGATTTCCCCAATCCCCCTGCCAGACTGCGAGACGATTTAAGACATGGTCACAGCAGAGTCTTGCCCTGATGACCTTAAATAATTCTTTTCCACTTTCAGGCTGGCAGCGGCCCGGAATGAGGAGGAGGAGGAACTGCAAGGATCTATTAACCTCCTGAGGCGCGGGCCAGAAGCCGGTAAAACAAAAAATTACATACATGGAACTCTTGTGCAAATATCAGAAGGTGGTCTGCAGGGGTAGGCTACATACACCCTTTTGATGCCACTGCTCAGCAGGCTGCTCTTCGGTTTACCTATTTGTCAGTCCCGGAGCTGGGTTCCCACCGCAACCAGTTGTCGTTTGAGCTCGGGCATGTGTGTTATGTCAAAGCTTGGAAGTACGGGAGAGTAAACTTAAAAGAAAACCATCGGCAATTGCTTAACAAGTTAACTTGCATCAGATACATTCTTTGTGAAATGCTAAAAAAAATGAGTCAAAAAGGTACGCTTCTTTTCAATGGGCAGGCTCGAAGACAAAAAATATGCAAATTGCTTATTCGACACAGTATCTGTGCTTCTCATTTAAATAACCATAATATGTTGAAGCAACAGAAACACCGAAGTATTCGTTTTCCCTAGTAAACCACTTGCAAGCAAACAACCACAAATATTAAACTTTTATGCAGGAGGCAAACAAAACTTTCATGCAAAAATAATACGCAGTACGATACCAAGTGTGTTATAGTTGTTGACGGCAATATCGATGGGGTCTATTAAGACGTGTTGGCTCACTATAAACTGCCTGCCCAGTAAAGCCTTGCTAGTCTACACACATTACTGAGGGAAAAACGCCCATCATGCATTTTGCAAGTATATGTCTGAACATCCTAAGTCCGTGTTTAATAAGTATATCAGCTTTTACTTGTAAAGACTCGCACCTCTTCCATTACCTGGTCTGCCCATTACAACAGCACCCTCAAGCACACCCACCCCTCTTTTTAAATCCCCTTAGTCATTGCCATTTCACTTCCATTCTTTCCTTATGTTCGTCTTTGCAAAGCAGCCTCAACTCCCACACACATATTTCGCTTTTGACTCCTAGTTTTCACTTTAACCCTCCCAATCAGTTTGTTCTTCCCCCTCATTAGTCCTTCATGTCTCTCTTGTGCATTTGTCACTTCTTCCCTCCTTTTAGCCATTTCCACCCTCTTGTGGCCCTCTTCTTCGCTTGTCCCAAGTTCTTGACTTTTTAGCCTCCATCCATTTTCCTCTCCCTTTCCAGTTTTATTACTCCAAGGTTTTCACCATCTTTCTTTCTTCCTGATTTTTCCTATCTTCCTCTTTCCTTCTGCTCCCCGACCCCTTTCTTCTCTCTTCCTCTCGTTCCCAATACCTCTCTAATTCCTTCATCAAAGCCCTTTGTTGAACACTCTTACTCTACTCCTGTATGCACTAACTAAACGTGTGCTCCTTTCTTTTTTGGGTCACCGTCTTGTTAAAAGGGGTTCCAAAGACAACCGGTAACCAAAGACCCCTTTATGTTGCCCGGCGGTATCGCCTCTATGACCCACCAATATTAATCAATGAAGAAGCAGGCGCTGGAGACTGGAAGGCGGGAAACGAGGATTTTATTCTCTCCGGAGGAGAACACATCAATTCAGACAGCAAGTATCGTCACGAGGTGCTCTACCCACATCTCTGAGGCCTGGCCTCTTATAGTTGAGTTTATGACCTTTATTGCACATAACACATTCTCGCAATACTTTAATACTTGAAAGAACATCCTCGGAATCTCCCCTTCAGACCCGTTCCCACATACATTTACAGTTGGATTCCCCACCCTGGTCACAACAGGTGATGGTCGTAGCACAGCAGGGCATTCCGCCGATTCACGGAATGCATGGGGTTGATCGGATCTCATGGGGTGGGGGCTTTGATCGGTTCGGGGGTCTTTTGATGGGGAGGGGAAGCTTCCTACTGTACGGGGTAATAAACAGTATCCGCAGAGCCAGGTGGCGGCCTGGGAACAGGGAAGACAAACGGGGACGCAGGAAAAGGGGGTTTGCATCAAAAAGGGTTTGAGGCCATGAAAGGAATGAGGGGAGGTGTCGCGCTGGGAACAGGATGGGACTCAGTGGTGAAGCTGCGCTGAAGAGGGGTTTATGACCCAAGGCATGAGAGAGCGGGGGTTGTCAGCGTGCGGGGGAATGCTTGCGAGGTTAAGAGAGAGAGAGAGACGCGCTGGCTATTAGCGAGGGGCAGGGAGGCCATGGCACTCAAAATGGCTGCCGCTTACGCGCACGAATGGGCTCGAAAAGGGGCAAGATGGCGCCGATAATGTTGACGTTTTGCAGTTTAATCTTTAACAGTCCTCCCTTTTCAACATATCTTAGCCAACTTGCTTACTCAATGTCAATCTTCATCAAATTCCTAACCTCGGCATCATATATTGCTCTCATACGTTCGTTTTCAAAGTCCACAGTCTTAGGGCAAATACAATTTGCACATAATGAACACAGAGGTGGCAGACATTGAATTCCTAAGCATAGACCGCACATCACAACTACAGGAATCAGGATAATGGTGAACAGTCTCCAACCCCAGTTCTTAACGGTGTTCCAGAACCAACCACCAAGCGACCATTCTTCTTGTTCCTGGTGCACTTCTGAAGAGAGTCTGTGAAGATGTTCGATGGCTTTGTACACTGAGGGTGAGTTGTCCGGTATGTATGTACAGCAGCTGGACCCAATGATGCGGCATGCTCCACCACGGTCCGCAAGAACCACATCCAGGACAAGGCGGTTTTGGAGGGCCACCAAGCGGACCGCTTGGAGCTCAGCGGTGTTGTTAGCAAGAATACCAGCCGTGATGTTCATTGTTGTCTCAACTGCTTGAGTCAGATGTCGGATGGCACGGCTGTTTGCCATCGGGCCCCAGAGGGGGACTAGTCCTTTCATAGCATCGATGAATTGCGCTCCTGTTGAATCGGCTTGTTCGATGTCCTTGGCTCGTTTTTGTCTGTGATGATTTGCTGGTGCCACATAAGTCGGAGGAAGGATGAAGGAAATGAAACAAACGCCCCCCCAGCCTTTGGGGAGCCAGGTGTAAGCCTTCGTGCCGCAGACGAAATACGTGTTTGGAGATGCCACAAAGGAAGGCGGGTCGATGGAGTCCAGAGTTCTGGAAAACCGGCAGGCACTGTGGCCCACCAGCTGAGTCCCAAGCCCTTCCATGCACATGTGGCCAGTGACGTTGATGACTGACAGGGCCACAGTCAGAGTGGCAGCCGTTCGTTTTTGCAGGTAGGAGAAGGTGGTTCTGGTTGGATTATTGAACACTTGCATTTCAACTTGTTCTTTAGCAGGGATGTCCAAGTGGATTGTGTTGTTGTTGGTCTGCGGGCAGAAGTGTGTCTTTGTTCTGTTCCGCCAGACCCCGTCGTAGAAATGCGTTACCGTTTTGCTGGAGGTGGCATTGTCCTTAAAGCTTTCTTGCAGAAGCATCAGCCAGGCAAGACAGGAACCGTGAACTGAGAAAGGTGAAGGGATGAATGGTATCGAATGTCCAGTGGCGTGGGGTAGCAACCCACAGATCCAACAGTTGGTGGCATTGGTGGCAAGGTTGTGCTGGTGAAGTAGTTGTACGAAGGAGTTATTCCAAAATTCCCTCCGTCTCTCTCTGAGTTGGGGAGAGAGCGAGATCAGATAATGTTCCTTCATGGTGGTAGGCTGGACAGTGGTCAGGAATGTTTCGTGAGCAGGTGCATTTTCTTCCACAATCCAGAGTGTGGTCATGAGGAGAAAGCAGAAGAGGATTGTGATGAAGAGCGCAATAGTCTTTGGGCTATGGAGTCTGTCTGCTTTTGGGTTCCTGCGGTGGGTATTTCCTGTTTCCTTCATCATCTTCTTATTTGGCGCTTCCATCATCTTCTTATCTGGCGCTTCCATCATCTTCAAGGGGCTCGGTAGCGGGCAGAACCACAGACTTTGCTTTGCTTCTCTCCGGGTAACCCTTGGTAGTGTTTAGGTCACCGTTCTGAGATTTAACTCAGTCCGTGGTCTACTTAGCCGAGACTCCCTCCTTTCGACGCAGGAAATACCCTTCTTTTGATGGCACTGTGGGATCAGAGAATTTTGAAAGTTCAAGTGTGTCGGTATCAGGATAGCAGATTAGTGACGGTCGGTCCTTGTTCAGGAGTTCTTCTTGGCTGTCGATGTTTTCAGTCGAGGTCAGGGTCGAGGAGATCTTCTTACAGTGGTGTGCATGCAGCCAGTTGCGTTTTCCCTCCACCCGTAGTGCTGTTCGGGTGGTGATGAGGACTTGCCAGGGGCCCGTCCACCGGGGTTCCAGACTTTTGGCACGCTGGAAGTTCCGGATCAGGACAAAATCCCCAGGCTGAATGGTGTGTCCGGGACCCCTGGAAGTGTCGGGGATGGCATGCAGCACCTGTTGATGGATAACAGACAGCGTTTTAGTCAACTGACATAAGTAATCAGACATTAAGACGTCCGGGACGTCATGAATGGAAGTTGGTTTTGGTGCAGACCAGACATTCATAGGCCGGCCGAAAACAACCTCGTATGGTGTCAAGTGGTGTTTGGTGGGGGTGGAACGCATTGAAAGCAGCGCCAGGGGGAGTGCGTCTGGCCATTTCAGTCCTGTGGTAGCTACTATTTTGGCCAATTTTAGTTTCAGTGTGGCGTTATGTCGTTCCACTAGTCCAGCAGATTGGGGGTGGAAGACTGCGTGGAACTTTTGTTTTACACCCAACCCCTTCAAAATGAGTTGGATAACTTCGGCTACGAAGTGGGGGCCATTGTCGCTCCACAAAATTCGACAAAGGCCGTAACGGGGGAAAAACTCCTTTAACAGTACTTTTGCTGTGGCCATAGCAGTGTTGTCACGGGTTGGATATGCTTCCACCCATTTGCTAAATGCGCATACCACCACAAGTACATATTTCAGGCCTTGACATCTGTCTAGTTGGATGTAGTCCATCTGCAGGACTTCAAATGGGTGATTCGGAACCCCAAACCCTCCCCGGGGTACTACAGTTCCTTTCCCGGGATTGTGTTGCAGGCATATCAAACATTGTTGGACCAGGCGTTTGGCGGACTCTGTGATCTTATCATTGTGCCAGACTCTGGAGACAAGTTCAATCATGGGGGCTGATCCTATGTGGGCAGGGGAATGCGCCATAGTCAATATGGGAATCAGGTATGAGTCAGGTAACAACCATTTGTTTGTGTCTTTTGTCCGCCAGCAGCCTTCATCGTCTTTCAATCCCACCCGTGTCCATTCAGTCAGTTCGTGTTGTGTGCTAGCCATTTGAATGTCTCTGATAGTGTCCCTAGCGTCAGTCCATTTTTCTGCTTGTGACCTGGTCACGTACATGCGTGTTGTCGTCCTATTTTCAGCCGTCGCTCGGGCAGTGAGGTCGGCTAGTGCATTTCCCTGTCCAATAATGTCTGTCACTTTTTTGTGTGCCTGGCATTTGATGACTGCAAGCTTTTTGGGGAGAAGGACGGCTTCGATCAAGGCGGAGACTAGGTCCCCGTGCAAAATGGGGGTGCCGTGTGAGGTCAAGAATCCCCTCTCCCTCCAAAGGAGTCCAAAATGGTGAACCACCCCGAAGGCATACTGGCTGTCGGTGTAAATGTTTGCCGTGGTCCCTGCCGCTAGAATACAGGCTCGTGTCAGGGCAATCAGTTCCGCTGCCTGGGCAGATCGTTGCGTTATGCGGGCTGTCTCGACTACAGTTCGAGCCGTGGTGACTGCATAGGCAGCTGAAGTGGTGCCATCGGGGAGCTTGATGCAAGAACCGTCCACCCACAGCTCTCCGTCGGGGTCGGGGAAAGCCGTGTCTCTGAGGTCAACCCTACTTCTGGTCTGTTCGTCTGTGAGGGTCACACAGTCGTGTACAGGGTGTGCATTGGGATCGTTTTCTGGTAAGGGCAGCAGGGTTGCTGGGTTCAGTGTGGTGCATCTCTTCAGTGTGATGTGGGGTGCGAGCAGAGTCAGTTCGTATCCTGTCAGTCGTGCACTCGTCAGGTGTTGCGTTTTGGTTTGGTTTAGGAGGGTGTCAACTGCATGGGGTACCAGTACTGTGAGGGAATTCGAGAGCACGATCCCCTCACTCTGTCGGATAGAGATCGCAGCAGCAGCTACGGCTCGAAGGCAAGCAGGCAGGGCTCTGGCTACGGGGTCAAGAGTGGCTGAGAAGTAAGCGCATGGTCGTTGCTTTGGGCCGATGGATTGGGTCAGGACAGATAAAGCGCATCCCTCCCTCTCATGGGTGTAAAGGGAGAAGGGCTTTGTGTAATCGGGGGTACCCAACACAGGGGCTGAGCAGAGGGCATCTCGTAGTTGCACGAAAGAAGCCTGACACTCAGGGGTCCAAGGGAGTGGGAGAGGGATGTCCTTTGCTAACAATGAAAGCAGTGGTTTTACTACCAGGCTAAAGTTGGGCAACCACTGTCGGCAGAAGGAGGTGAGGCCTAGTAGGGAGCGGACCTGTTTCTGGGTCTTAGGGACGGGGGTGTCGAGAATGGTTTGGATCCGGTCAGGAGTCAGTTTCCTTCCGTCTTTGGACAAAAGGTGGCCTAGGTAAGTGACCTGGGGTTGGCAGAATTGCAACTTCTTCTTAGAGACCTTGTGGCCATTTTCTGCAAGGAAATGAAAGAGTTGAATGGTGGCTGTGACAGCTAGTGGAGTGGTGTCGGCTGCCAAGAGGATGTCATCGACATATTGTACTAATACCACTCCATCGGGTAACTGGACTTGATCCAGTTGTCTCTTGAGGGCCTGGCTGTAGATGCTAGGGCTTTCTGTGTAGCCCTGGGGTGCTCGGCAGAACCTATATGAGCGGGCTTTTAGGGTGAAACCGAAGAGATATCGGCTGTCTGGGTGGATGGGGATAGAAAAGAATGCGTTTTTGAGGTCAATGACAGTGAAGGTGGTGGCAGTGGAGGGAATCAAAGTCAGGATGGTAGTAATGTCTGAGACCACAGGGTACTGGGGTACCACCACTTTGTTGATCTCTCGAAGGTCAATGATGAAGCGGTATGCTTTCTCATCTCCTTCTCCCTGTTTCTTAATGATGGGCAAGATTGGGCTGTTGCAAACGTTGCTAACTACTTCCTCTACCACTCCTGCGTCTATCAGTGATTGGATGATTTCTACCAATGCCTTCTCGCCCTCGGGCGATATTCGATATTGTGGAAGTTTTGGGAGTGTTGCATCTGGTCGAACAGTGATGTGTATTGGGTCAATCATCATGCGCCCTACATCCGAATCCGTTTTGGCCCACAGATACGGAGGCAGAGTGTCAAGCAGGGAAGTGTCAGCGTCGGTGATGGAAAACATGTGTCGGGGGGGGCAATGTCTAAGCAGAACAGGATTGTCGTAAAGGAAAACTCGGACTCCATCTTGAGAACATCTAATCGTTGCTCGGAAGTGTTTCAATAAGTCGAGTCCCATAATTGCGTCAGGGCTATTGGAGGAGAGTAAAAACGTGGTGTCGGTGGTGTTGTTTTCTAAGTCAAAGAGGATTGGAGCGGACAAAGGGTTAGTGGAGGGCGTCCCATCGAAACCTGTCGATGTTATTAGTAAGCCAGACAAGGGTGCCCTTGGAATCAGTCGTTTAGATAATGCACTACGTGTTGCGCCAGTGTCTACCAGGAATGGTGACTTTGTACCCAAGACCTTAGCAGAGACATAAGGGCCTTGCTGGTCAACATGGAGCTCGACTGGATCCCTCCCTTGCCCTAGGCAGTCCTATGCAAAGTCATGAACGTCATCGTAGTCAGATTGCTGGCATTGGTTCTGTCGGGGTCGATCAAATGTGTTTGGTCTACTAGATCTATCATTAGTTGCGTTGTTTGGGGGCCCTCGCTGTGGTCCCCTATTTCTTGGTTCGTTTGCTGAATCTCTAGGATCTCTATTTCTGGTGAGTTCCAAAAGAACCGGGCACTGAGATTTCCAGTGGCCCGATCCTTTACAGAAGGCACACTGGTCCTCTCTAATGTCTGTACGTCCAATGTGGGGAGTTGAAGCACGGTCTTTGGGAGGTGCCGTTTTAGGGACGTTCATCTGATTGTTTCCCCGGTATTGGTCTCGTCCCAGAGTAACCCCTTGCAGTTGTGCTATCATCACCCTCTCCTTTAATTCTTTCTTCTTTCTCTCTGTTGTTCTATCGTTTTCGTTTTTCTGATGTTCATAATATTGGGCCATCTGAAGGATAGCCGTAGGTTTGGAGGCTGCCCAACTACTTTCACTGGCCTGCAGTTTCTGCGAGACCTCAGGTGATAAGCCCTTAACGTAATTCTGGACAAACAGATGGTGTCCGGTTGCAGTGGTCAGATCCTGGCCGCTGTAATCGGAGAACACCGTTTCAAACCGGGAGAAGTATTCCGATACATCCTCCTGAGGTTTCTGGCGGCAAGCCGTTACTATCGACCAGTCCACTTTCTTTTCTGGGATCAGGGTTTTTAATTTCTGCACGATTTTATCCGGGAGGTCTAAAATGGCTTTTAAAGGCTTTTGTCCGGGTTCTCGTTGTCTGTCTATGCCATCAAGTTGTGACCAGTTATGTCCAAACAGCTCAGAGTGGTCGACTTTCCGGATTTGCTTCCACACATCAGCTGGTAGACACAACCCGAAAAACAAGTCGATGTCAGCTAGAGTCATAATCGTCGACCCTAGGGCCGTACCCAACTCAGTATAGAAGGCAGTGGGGTTTTTACGTAGGTCTGGCAGAGATTTCCGGAAGGTCAGAATCTCTTGCCGGTCCCATGGTTGGTAGACCCAATTGTACACTACCCTTCCCTTTGCATCTTTGTTGTTTGCATCATCGTGAGTCCCTTCACCTCGTGGAGGAACCCAGTAAGGGGCAGCTTCTCGTATCGGCATCATAGTGTTAGGTCGTTCAGTTTGTGGGTTGGTTGCTACGGAGGTAGTGGATTCGGTTTTCGGCTTTTGTTCAGTGAGGTGGCGGAAAACCTCAAGCGTACGCGTAAGGAGGTCCGTCACATCACTCTCACTCTCATCCCCGATATCAACCTTCCGGTACAGAGTCGTTAGGCTCTGTGGACCTTTTTCTCGATATCGGTCCTCGTATGCGTTTAAGACGTGGTAACACAGTTGTACAGTAAAGTGTCGTCTGTGACTCCCAGTATAAGAATTAAACACATCCGTGACGGACTCTTCATCCTCCCTCTTCTCTACCAGTATCTTTGCTATCTTGTCGACTCCTGCTCGTTCATGTTTGCTTAGTCTATATGTTCTAACAGGACCAACCCTTCGGGCTTCTGAGTCGCCCAGCGTTGTCGTTTGCGTAACATCTAATACGAGGAGTTCAGCCGGCACGGAGGCCATGGGGGCTGAAGCCGTGGGGCTGCTCTCGCTGGTACCTGGGGATAGTGGGTGTTGGGCTAAGGGTTGGGAAGGGGCATATGGAGGGGGCATGTGGATGGTCGGAGGACTTAGCAGCAGATCATCGTTGGTTCGCTGTTTCGAGTGCAAATCAGGGTAGAGCGTGGAGGGAGTTCTAACCAGGCACTGGCTTGATGTTTCTATTTCTAGCTTCTGTTTGGTATCCTCTCTTTCTTTTATCTCTTTCTCTAGTTTCTGGGCTGCTAGGTGGGCTGCTTTCCGCAGCTCTTTTCCCAACCTACTCTCAGTTCTCTTTTTGCGTTGTTCGGCTTCTTTTCGCCACATGCCGAAGCTGTCAAGCATAGTGGACGTCGTCTTGTTTTTACCAAGGGCTGTTTCTAGTGTGATTATTCTATCGTCTTCGAAGGATCCTATCAGTGGCCACTGACTTTCTCGATCCTTTTTCGTATATTTATGCCACAGCTGGCTATAGGCTATAGCGACTAATCCATGCTTTGTGAACATGTCCTTATTAGGGGTGCCTTCCAGCGGAGCCGGATGGTTCATCTCTAATAAGCGGTCCGGGTTAAACAGGCTACTGACCAGTGGGGAGAAGACAGGCATGACGGATCACAATGGGATAATAGTCAGCAATACCTATCTTATCACTGCGTGCAAAGACTAGACAGAATATTTCTATTCTACGTTGTTTGCACGTAGTGAATACCTCATGAACCAATTCTGAGCAATCAATCAACGTTAGGTCAAAAATAAAAAATCAATATGGTCAATGGGGAGAATAAGTAGGCTCGCAAAGGTTCGCGTCACCTACCCTTTCACTATCTGTAAAGAGGGGACCTATTTTTCCCTGTTTGCAGACAGAGAATCTCCAGAAATCAATCTATAACAGTTAATCAATGGGGCGAATGGGCAATTGTTCAGTGGGGGAGAAAAATAGGTCCGACGGGTGCGTACCTATCCTTCGCTGTTTATAAAGGGAGAGCCTGTTGTTTCTCCGTTTGTAGACAGTGAATCTCCAATAAATTAACAAAGAGTAATACTAGTATTTTCACAACAATTATCAATTACTTTCAATTATCTATCACTTTCGCAATTCGTCGTGTCTACACGACCTTACCCGGACCGCATGGACAGTTTCTCGTCTTCCGAATCCAGCGCCCGATCGTCCTCTTCTCTCCGTACTTCTCGTGGCACTCCTGATGGTTCCCAGTCAGGACCGCAGATCACTCGAGAGAGGTCTGTTCGGAACCAGTGAAGTTCGGATGATCGGCTGTCAGACGAGGGTCTATCGGACAGGGTACCTTCCGATCGTTGCAGTCGTTCACTCTGTCGTCAGGACCTCTCCCACTGGATCCACGAGTCGCTGATGGGCCCCACGTTTGGGACGCCAATTGTTAAAAGGGGTTCCAAAGACAACCGGTAACCAAAGACCCCTTTATGTTGCCCGGCGGTATCGCCTCTATGACCCACCAATATTAATCAATGAAGAAGCAGGCGCTGGAGACTGGAAGGCGGGAAACGAGGATTTTATTCTCTCCGGAGGAGAACACATCAATTCAGACAGCAAGTATCGTCACGAGGTGCTCTACCCACATCTCTGAGGCCTGGCCTCTTATAGTTGAGTTTATGACCTTTATTGCACATAACACATTCTCGCAATACTTTAATACTTGAAAGAACATCCTCGGAATCTCCCCTTCAGACCCGTTCCCACATACATTTACAGTTGGATTCCCCACCCTGGTCACAACAGGTGATGGTCGTAGCACAGCAGGGCATTCCGCCGATTCACGGAATGCATGGGGTTGATCGGATCTCATGGGGTGGGGGCTTTGATCGGTTCGGGGGTCTTTTGATGGGGAGGGGAAGCTTCCTACTGTACGGGGTAATAAACAGTATCCGCAGAGCCAGGTGGCGGCCTGGGAACAGGGAAGACAAACGGGGACGCAGGAAAAGGGGGTTTGCATCAAAAAGGGTTTGAGGCCATGAAAGGAATGAGGGGAGGTGTCGCGCTGGGAACAGGATGGGACTCAGTGGTGAAGCTGCGCTGAAGAGGGGTTTATGACCCAAGGCATGAGAGAGCGGGGGTTGTCAGCGTGCGGGGGAATGCTTGCGAGGTTAAGAGAGAGAGAGAGACGCGCTGGCTATTAGCGAGGGGCAGGGAGGCCATGGCACTCAAAATGGCTGCCGCTTACGCGCACGAATGGGCTCGAAAAGGGGCAAGATGGCGCCGATAATGTTGACGTTTTGCAGTTTAATCTTTAACAGTCTCGTGCTAATAGTGCTACACCCTCTCCTCCTTTACATGGTGTTCTCTTCTCTCCCTTTGCAGTTTTACTTAGCGGAAATCTGGCCCAAAGGTATCCTAGCGCTTTTCATAAACACTAGATTATATTTAACAGGGTCCGTTTTTTAGGCACAGGGTGATTATGCGATTTCGTCAGAATCTTGCCATGTTGAGCTGAGATGGAAACTCAAACTTGGTTCCACAGTTCCATGCTACGCTCAGCTTACAAGGCAGCCCCACTTCCAGGATATGTACCCAGGGTAAGGGGGCTCTCCCAGTTAGTCTGCTGAGTGTGCCTGCCGAGGTCTGTAGCTTCCCTACAGCTCACCCGATTTTATTCCAATATACCCGATGCCACCTGTCATCCTTCCAAGGTCGAGTAAGTGACTTGTAATATCCAGCTGCTTATATATTGTATCATATATCAGTGGGTAATTTGTAAAATAAGTGTTCATTGTGAGCCTGCCAAGGTGCTGTAGAAGTAGGGCTGTCTAGTCCAGCTTCCACTCTCTCATGCTTCTTTCCTCCACTACCATCCACTCCTTTCTCCTTACTTCACTTTCCCACTTTCTTTTTTTGTCCCTGCTTTCTCACTGTTTCTCTGTCTCTCTTTTCCTCATTCTTTCCTACTTTTCTAGATTTATTTCTCTTGATCTGGGTCACGGTCTGATGAAGAAACATAAGTACTGTTCCCCAAAAGTGAATACCGATGCCCATCACCTGAAAATACATGGCACAAATTAGGCAGTGCTAATACCATTATTTAACCTCGTTCTATGCGTTTCCCACTTTATATAAGAACCTAGACAGTGGAAAAGAGGCTCAAAATCACACAGTGTGATTGATTGAGGAATGCCTGATTAGAATCCAGGTCGTCTGGATCTACATTTGTCAACACAATGACTATACTGTATTTCATCACTTATAGTCGCACCTGATTTTTAAAATGGCAGTATTTAAGGCAGCAATTTCTGTATTAAATAGAAAGTAAAATTATTTTTATTTTCTGAAACATGGAGAATGGTAGACCAGTTGGGGGCCCTGGGCCTGGATCACATTAATGTATTTCCATGAATCGGAGGGCCTGCTAAATCCAAGCCAAAAAACTGTACCGGCGATGTAGGTATGTTTTAAAAAAAGTTTTGTTTACATTAAGTGCATGAACACTCTCAGAACTCAGGCATTTGATGCGCTAGGGCTAGTAATTCCTGTCACAGCCGAAAAGTCAACCTTACAGACATCTTCACGAGCCTCATCTCCAGATGAGCTGCCCTGGCACGGTCTCTCTGGCACCCCGCCACATTCAACATGGGAGACCCCTTCAAAGCAGTGATAGGGCCCAAAACCATGCAACATATGTTGATTGGCCAATGAGGTTACCAGAAACCGCATCACATTTGCTCCGCCATTACCATAGAAGCAAATAAGCCACCTCTGTGTTAATGTCGGTGTATTTATGATTTAGTTCTATCTATGGAACCTTCACTTTTGATGGCAGTGAATTTCTGGCTTAGGCCCAGGGTTTCGGGCCCTCACTTTTAATGGCAGTTCCAGTATCTGGGGCCTCACTTTTAATAGCAGTATATTTCTGGCTTATTTCAAGTGTCTGGATTCTCACTGTTAATGACAGTGGATTTCTGGCTAAATTCCAGAGTCCTCACTTATATTGAGCTTGTACTTCTGGATTGTTTCCAGTGTAGCAGATCCTCACTTTTAATGGCGGTATACATCTTGCTTATTTCCGGTTTCTCCCTCCTCACCATTTCTAGCAGTGTATTTCCGGCTTATTTCCAGTGGCCCTCACTGTTAATGGCAGTGGGTTACTGGCTTGTTTCCACAGTTGGGAGTCCTATGCTTTTCTAAACTTGAAGTGTAGCCAATTCAAGTCATGGCGTGTTTCTAAATTGCAAATCTCCCTTAAGCCCTTTAACATGGCGCTGTATGTGTAGAAATGCACCATTTTTTCAGTTTTTTAAGCTAAAGTTTGGAGTGATATTTGGCGCTGCACACAAGCGCGGCTTGTTCCTGGCGCACATAGCCATGGCTTCAGCGCACAGAGACCCTACACTGCCGCACACAGAGGGGAAAAAT
This sequence comes from Lissotriton vulgaris, assembly GCF_964263255.1. Taxonomy (NCBI): domain Eukaryota; kingdom Metazoa; phylum Chordata; class Amphibia; order Caudata; family Salamandridae; genus Lissotriton; species Lissotriton vulgaris. The sequence goes on from NC_141699.1 coordinate 1,056,009,679, forward strand.
TAGAGGGAACATTGCCCGTGAGTACCAACTCGGTCTTGTCGGAGTTTAGCTTTAGATGGTTACCATTCATCCAGTCGCTGATGAAGGTCATGATGGTTTGAAAGTTAAGAATTGAAGCTGGAAGGGGAAAAAGATTGAAGATGAGCTTGAGGTCATCGGTATAGTTAAATACTGTGACCTCCATTTTTTGCAGAGCAGATATAAGTGGGAGAATATAGAGATTGAAAAGAAGAGGGGAAAGAGAGGGACCCTGGGGGACCCCACAGAGAACCGAGCGAGTAGGAGCGGAGAAGTCCGCCAGCTGAACGGCCTGTGTGCGGTTCTCTAGAAAAGAGGTGAGCCAGTCCAAGGCAGATCCCCGAATGCCGGCGCCCTCGACACAGTCGAGAAGAATGGAATGATCGACCGTGTCGAAGGCGGCGGACAGATCGAGGAGGACCAGAGCCTGGGGGGAGTTGATGTCCGCACTCCCTCTGAGCTCGTCCAGAACTGAGAGGACGACAGATTCCGTAGAGTGTAGTGGGCGAAAGCCTGCTTGGTGAGGAGCCAGGAAGTGGCTCTCCTCAATAAAGGCACTGAGGTGTGTGGTAACATGGCTCTCCAAAATCTTTCCCAGAAACAGGAGTAAGGAAATAGGACGGAAGTTGGAAAGGGAAGTGGGGTCAGCACCTGGCTGTTTAAAAATAGGAATTACTTTGGCTGCTTTGAACAGATCAGGGACGAGTGAGAGAGTTATTGAGGAGAGTTAATGGGGGCTCATAACAAATGGAGAAAATCTCTCTTAAGATGTGGGCAGGGCAGCTGTCAGAGGGTGACCCTGATTTGACTTTCTTAAGCAAAGTGTAGAAAACCTCCTTGGAAATCAGGGTAAATTGATCTAGGAAGAGAGGGTTAGGCGGCAGTTGGGGATGTGAGAAGTAAGGGGAAGGTGGGGCAATATTACGCTTGATGGTTGTAATTTTCTCAATGAAATAATCATTGAGAGAGTTGCAGAGGAATTGTGAGGGAATTGGCTTGGGGGTAGCTCTGCCAGAGGTGGCTAACTCCTGGACAATAGTGAAGATTTCCTTAGGTTTATTTGCCGCAAGGAGGATCTTGGAAGAAAAGAGTTCCGATTTGGCGTGAAGGATGGCTTTCTTATAGTCCCGGAGGAGAGGAATATATTGCAGTTTTAATGCAGAGCAATATCCACGCCTCCAGTGGCGCTCAGCCTGCCTGAGTGCAAGTTTTTTGTCTTTAAGTTTGATGGTGAACCATCTATTAGCCTCGTGAAGGCGACGAGTTCTAACCAGTTTAAGGGGGGCCACTTGATCGCAGGTTACGGAGAGCCAGCTATTAATAGCGGTAATCTGAGAGTTGGGGGAAGTATCAGCTAGGACAGGGAGTGAAGCGGAAAAGGAAGAGCAGAGTGTGACTGGATCCACATGGTTCCAATTGCGTGCCCAGATGTTGCTAGGGAGTGGAAGTTTTGTGTTGATTCCTAGATGGAGGGAAAAAGAGATGAGGAAGTGGTCAGACCAAGGGCAAGAGGTGACAAGAGGGGAGGAGATAGATAAGTTGGCTGACCATATCTGATCCAGGATATGGCCGGGAGTGTGAGCTGGGAGATGTATATGCGAGGTAAATTCAGAGTGCAGAGTGATTCTGTAAAATCTTTAGACATGTGATCTTCATGGGGGTCGGTAGGCCAGAAATTAAAATCGCCTAAAGGCAGAACAGAGTAATTGTTGACCACCAAAGTGGCCAGCAGTTCCTGAACTGCAGGGATAAAGTGAGGCATAGGTTGAGGAGGTCGGTAGAAAAGTGCACAGGTAAATGGGGCTACAGGAGATATAGAGCGAACAACTAAAAAATCAACAGCGGTAATAGAGGGAAATGACTAGAGCTGGAATTGGAGTTCGGAGCGGGCAATTAGGGCCACTCCACTGCCAATCTTCCCTTGGGGCGGTGAGCACGTAAAGCGTAATATGAGTGAGGGAGGGCCGCTTGGACGTCAGGCAGAGAGTCTGATGAAAACCAGGTTTCAGTAAGAAAAAGAATGTCTGGTTTGACCAAATCTAAAAAATTAAAAAGCTCCAGTTGGTGTTTAACCACTGAGCGGGTATTGAGAAGATAAACTAATATTGCTGGAGGGGAATAATGGCTGGAAAGGGGCCGGGAAAGTGTCTCGGGGGTAGCAGAAGGCTAAGAGGGATCAGGTAATCCAGATGTCTGAGGGCGTGATATAATTGGATTTGATTGAGGTATGCCAAGATTTCCAATGCGAGCAAGTGTAAGGGCATTGGGCAGCCAGTTGCCCTGGAGTGCCAGCAGTTGTTTAGAGGAGTATATAAAAAAATGAGCATAGTGGTGGGTCCCGAGCCCCGGTCGGCCACGGACGGGCGCAGACCGGCGCAGACGGGCTTGCCTTTGGCGCGCCGCTGAGCGTGTCCACTGCGCATGCACATTTGTCAATTAAGTAGGCCAAGGCGCGAGGGGTGGAGGGCTAACCTGCAGTGAACGCTGGAAGTGGAATCAGCCCCGGAAGCCTTCCGAGCAAACGGCATGCAGCCGCGTCGGACCGGGACTAGGGGTGAGCGAGCAGGTAGGGCTGCACAGTAGTAGCAAAAATAATACAATAAATTTTAAAAGTCAGGTTTTTAAAAGCAAAGTATCAGGAGCATGCACGCACAGCTAGCGACCACCCACTGCCACCGGTTGCTAGTCTTGTCCCATTGGCATTGCTTTGGTAGTGGTTCAAAAGGTGAGGAAGTGGTGGGTATTCATCAGAAGAGTGAGTTACTTGCCTTTGGTAATGTGTTTTCTGGGGATACTCTAGCTGCCTGAAGATTCCTTACCACTAGTCCACCTCCCCATTCCGTGGCGTTGACTTTGGGTCTAATAATGTCTCAAGTGAGATTTGTTCTCATTCAGTCTGGTCAGCCATGCTCCGCATCTACTGGCATGGGAAAAGGAGATAATTGACATCAGCATGCAGGTGTGTCACCCATATGCCGCTCCATGTTGTCTTGTCTGAGTAGGGCGGAGTCACAATGGAGGCCACTGGCACAACCTACTTTCGCGCAGGACCTGTTGCAAGAGCTTCCAGTTCCAGTCTGGCACCCGGAGAGATTAAAAGGTGAGGAATCTGCTGGTAGATCGAACATCCACCAAAATGTTGCATTGCTGAAGGAACTTTTTTATTTATTTCTATAGGTTGCTTGTTCATGATAGTGTGTATGACTTCATCTTAATGCCATTTTTAATCAACTGTATGCGTGGTAGCATCAAAGTGAAGTAACAAAGTAGCCGATCCTATTTATAAAATGCCCAGTGAAAATGTTGGGGGTACCCTTTTTCTGTCTTCAGAAGTCTATGGAAACCTCTATGGATTGTATATGTCTATTAAATCTCTGGAGCTAGTTCATTAACCACCTTAGCTATCCTAGCCTCATGTACTGCTATTCATTCAAGAGTTCTTCTATCCATCAGTGGTTGGTAGGAATCTAGTCTTCAAAAACATTGTTGTTTCAGATTGGATTGCCCTTTGGTTAGTACTGTGATACAGCCTCCAGTGTTTAGGCAAAGGACACAACTTGTAATTGTAACTCAAAGGTCTTCTTTGAAGTACAAGCAGCTTGTGGGCGTCAGAGTTGCAAAACTTGAGACTGTGGTGACCCGTCAGATGGATCTCCGTCTCCGAGGAGGGACATATGGCCCACTAGCTTTAGAGCGTTAGAGGCTTTCTTCTGAAGATTGTTCCTTATTCATCCTTAGTGTTGCAAAAGGAAACCACAAAACCTCCTCTGATAATGTTTGCTCTATTATAATTTTCCATTCACGTTCCTTCATCGCTGTCCCAAAAAACTCCATTCTTTGGTGGAAACCTATTGGTGAAGAACTTTCCCTTGCATTGGGCGTCCACCCCTAGCTCTGCATGCAAGCAGTATAAGCTTTGGAAGCAGCTTGTCTTAAGGCATGTGGAGCCCTTTGAGGGGTGGCTCCTGAGTAGCCTATTTAGTTTCTGTCCAAAATTACCTATTCTAATGGGGAAGATGTTGGACTGCAACTCATTTCTCTTTGACCGGTCCTCCCCAACGGGCCAATAGTAGATTGCGCCTCCGATGCTACCTCTGCTTTCTCACCTGTTATTTCATTCCTGTCCTCTTTGGACATATCTCCTGACGCTGCTGCTACAGCGAGCCTCCAGCCTCCACTTAGCACTGCTGCTTGCCTGTTTCCAACCAACTGACAATTGACACCTTGCGCGGACGGGAGACGATAAGCCTGGTGTCGCCTCGCCAGCGGCGAAACGCATTTGAATGGCAGATAGCCTCCTAGAGGAAGCCTCAATTATAGTCCAAAATGTGAGGAGTTAAGACCAATATTTAAATAGACCTCTTTTTTATGGCTGCAAAGAAACAGTCTGGTTGCAGGAACTCAGTTTCACTACTCCTCAAAGCTCTGCCACTCGTAAACAGCAACAACAGTGAAGCCAACTAGTTGAACAGTCATGGTTCGGTTGATGTATTAATATGGCATTCTGGAACAAGGACTAAGAATGCACGCATACTTAGTCCTTGTTAGGAACCTGTATACATGCAAGGTAATGCCACCCGACAATCACATTTCCAAAAACCAAAGCACTGAGGATCATCTCTAGCAGTAAAGGGATCAAAAAATAGTTTCCTCCCTCCAACCACAACATCTTCATGAAAGTTCCAAAAAACCAGCAGTTCGGATAATTCATTTCTTGAGGTAACATGCACAGTAATAAGTAATGCTGGAAGACCTAAATCTTGCTGGATGTCAAATTTATATCTATTGATAAAAGTTGCTTCATCCTCCTATCTCTATTACTAACCACTCAATACTGGTCCTAAACATTGATACAACTTAGAAGTTAGCTGGATCCTGGGGCTGGGGATAGGAAAGCTGAGCAACACCCACCACCATGCTGGCATTCCCACAATATAGAGGACCACTCACTTTGTAGGTTGGAACAGGGGCCATCCCAAAGCTTATATAAGATTCCAAATGGTCCCATTAGCCAGGTTCTTTCTGTCTCCAGATTGTTCTCCGAGGGCATGGTAAAGGAGGAGTCATGTTCATTCTTACTTGGATGACTGGCTGGTTCTACAGTTTTCTCCAGAAAAGTCTTTATCTGCAACTGTACATAATTAAGGCTGGATGTATCTTGAAGTTTATTGCATGGCCCAAAATATCACGTTTCAGCACCAAGGTTATGTTCCTTGAAATCCTTCCCAGAACAACATCACTGAAGACTATGCAACCTCATAGATGTCGATGCCATGGAGGATGCTGACATGTTTTAATGATTCAACTCTAAGACCTTAATCCCCGAAAAAAAGCCTAAACCTGGAGAACGTAGAGCGTCGGCCCCTTGGTTCTCTCCCCAGTTAAAGTTGCAACGCCAGGGTTGTAAAAGGGCAGAGAGAGCTTGGAGACGGGTATATGATCCGACTGAAAAATTGAAATATCGAGCGTTAACCAAAGCCTACCATCAATCGATTTGGATTGAAAAAAAGGCTTACTTCGAGCGTCGAATTGATGAGGCTGAAAATGGTTGTAAAGAAATTTTCAAAGTTGTTCAAGAGTTTACTTCTTCTGCCAGCTGCACTCCATCTCATACTCATTCAGAAGTATGGATAAAACAACTTGCACTTTTGTTTGTTAGTAAAATCACAACCATTCAAGCATCTCTTTCCCACTCCAGCTCACAGTTGGGTTCGAGTTCTTCATCCCTCCCTTCATTTATGGAGGGTCAAGGCCCTTTTCTTTTAGAATTCCCCCATCTGTCTCTGGATACGTCTCTCGAGCTTTTGTCAAGTTTGAAATCAGGCTCTCCACTTGATCCGTGCCCGGCTAAACATCTGGGGAAAGTGGCACCTGCTTTAAATGCTCTGCTAAACCCCCTTTTGAACTCTTCCCTGTCAACTGGTGAGGTTCCGCAGGCATGGAAGCATGCCTTGATCCTGCCATTGATCAAGAAGCCCACCTTGGACCCCCTGATCCACGCCAACTATAGGCCTATTTCCCTTCTCCCTGCTCTGGCGAAAGTGGTTGAGAGATTTGCACATCGGACGATTTCCAATTTCATCGAAGGAAACGATCTGTTGCACGCCACACAATCCGGATTCCGTGCAAATTATAGCACGGAGTCGGCTCTTCTCGAGGTCACGGATGCCATCAGGGAAGTACTCGACTCTGGGGGAAGAGCCATGTTGATAATGCTGGATTTGTCGGCGGCCTTCGACACCGTTCCTCACGATCGCCTCCTTGCAAGACTCTGGGAGAGCGGCCTTCGGGGAACGGTGTGGAACTGGCTAAATCATTTCTGGCCGACCGCCGGCAAACGATCTGGGCACCCCCTTTCTCCGCTGATACGGCTCCGCTAGAGGTGGGGGTTCCGCAAGGTTCCATTCTCAGCCCCATGCTGTTTAACATCTTTATGGCCCCTCTGGCGGCAGTCGCGGAGTCCTTTGGTGCCCAGATCGTATCCTACGCCGATGACACCCAGCTCCTATTCACTTGTGATAGGGGCGGGTCATTCAACGGCATACAGATCAAGGATTGCCTTGGTGCGGTTTTTGAGTGGTTCAGATGTAATGGCTTAAAGTGCAATTCTGATAAGTCTGAACTGCTCTTTTTTGGATGCGCCTGTGAACCTGACTGGAAAGCTTGGTGGCCTCAAGATATGTTTCCTCCAGACAATGTGTCTCTCAAGGCCAAAAACTTGGGAGTGATTGTGGACAGTGAACTGTCCTTTGGGCCACATATTTTGAGCCTTTCAGGTAAATGCTTCGGCATTTTACGGATGCTGAGGAAGTTTCTTCCTTTAGTGTCTTTTCAGCACAGGAAAATAATGGTCCAGGCCTTGATTGGATCTTGACTGGACTATGCAAACGTTCTCTTTCTGGGTCTACCAAAAGATCTTTTGACCCGTCTGCAAGTAGTCCAGAATTCGGCAGCCCGTGCTATCTACGGGCTCCCGAGAAGAGCAGGTGCCACTGTCTTACTGAACACCTTACACTGGTTACCGATTGCTAAGAGAATTCTTTTCAAAAGCCTGACTTTTGCCTTCAAAGCTCAGCAAGGCACTGGCCCTAAGTACATTAGGAAACGTCTCTCCCGCTATGTACCTAGCAGGTCTTTGAGATCATCTTATTTATCCAAGATGACAGTCCCGGCTATCAGGCGGGCAAGGTTGGGAGGTCGATCATTCCGCTATTTAGCCCCAAAGGCTTGGAATGAACTACCACTCTTCCTCAGACAGGCTCCCAGTCTCATGGCTTTTAGAAAAGATCTGAAAACGTGGCTTTTTACTAAATATTTTTTTTCCCTTCGTATCTCCCTGCATTTTAGTTGTTATGTTGTTGTCTTACTTGCCGATATTCTTCGTCAAAGCGCCGAGATGCTCCCTGGAGTAGTCGTGCGCTATAGAAGAAATAAACTAACATAACATAACAAAATATGTCATGGTTCCTGCATATCTTCAGGCTCATGCCTTCTCTAAGTAGTTCCACTAGCCAGGTTCCAAATGTGAAAAATACAGCCATATCTGCTTCTTTACTGGGCCCAAATTTGAGTCTCCCTATATCCGGCATTCCCGTTTTGGTGATATTTTGAAAGGAGTCTAATACTGAGTCCAATCTGTCTTCTAAATTCATGTTTCCCTAATAACAGCTCATTCAAAATAGGGTTAGGGTCAGTGCTTAATTTTAGCATGTGGTTTCTGGTGGGGTACACCGGCAACCACCTTTATGGAGACTGGCACTTACTTTTCCTCATCAAGCTTTCACCTAGAGCAAGTGAGGCAACACACAAAAGAAGGAAAGAAGAGATAAGAGAAATACAGAGACAAAATAATGTAAGTAGGAATTTAAAAGAATCTGAAGCCTGAAGCAAAGAGAGAAAGGGACAGACCGTGTCTGGTGATGTATAAAGAGGCACTCGGTGGAATCAAGACCATGCAACATTGGTGTTTGACATCCATATATTCAATAGTGATGGTGGCACGCTTCTTAACAAAACTTTTGGCCACATCACTTATTCTTTTACAAGTTCATCAATTATGTGCTTGTGAAGCTTGACTACTCACCCGTAAGGGTCTCAATGCGCTGGACACAAGGGGAGGTGCAGGTTCCAGTCCATCAAGAAGGGGGTCTGCTGAAGAGACAAGTTTTGAGGTTTCTCATGAAGATGGAGAGTGATGTCTGTCTGAGGTGGAGCGGAACGGCATTCCAGGCTTTGGACGTGAGGAGGAAGGAGCGGCCGCCTGATCTGATCTGGTCTGTCTGGCGCGGGGGACCACGGCGTAGGAGAGCTGGGCTGATCGTAGGGTCCTTTGGAGTGCGTGGAATTTGTGTTGGCTGTTCAAGTATGCTGGTCTGGTTTTGTGAAGGGCTTTGTTTGTGTGGGTGAGAATCTTAAAGGTGATTCTAGTCACGATGGGGAGCCAGTGGAGTGTGAACAGGTGCTGGGAGATGTGGCAGTGTCTTGGCAGGTTGAGGACCAGTCTCGCAGTGGTGTTCTGGATGTTTTATAGCTTGTGGGTGAGGTTTTTGTTTATTCCGGCGTAGAGTGCGTTGCTGTAGTTGAGTCTGCTGATAACTAGGGTGTGAGTGACGGTCTTTTTGTGCTTGAGGAGGATCCATTTGAAGGTCTTATGTAGGATGCAGAGGGTGTGGAAGCATGAGGATTCGACTGAGTTGATCTGGCGGTCCATTTTGAGCTCGGAGTCAAGGATGATTCCAAGGTTGCATGCGTGGGCCATGGGGGGTAGATCAGCTGGCTGCCTTTCGAGTTTCGTTCCAGTCATCAGGGTTTGGGACCATGATGAGTATTTCTGTTTTGTCGGTGTTCAGTTGTAGGCAGCTGCTTTTCATCCCTTTGGGGACAGCTTCCATGCCTACTTGAAAGTTGTCTTTGGCTGTGTTGGGTTCGTTGGATAGGGAGAGGATGAGTTGGGTGTCGTCTGTGTATGAAACAATGTTGAGTCCGTGGGTTCTGACCATGGGGGCGAGTGGAGCCATGTAGACGTTGAAGAGCATGGGGCTTAGGGACGACCCCTGGGGTCTCCGCAGGTGGTCGGTGTAGCGTCTGAGAGGAAGGGAGGCTGTCTGACATGCTGCATTCTGCTGGAGAGGAAAGAGTGGATCCATTCGAGGGCCTTGTCCCAGATCCCTGCGTCGTGGAGTCTGCGAGTGCGGTGGGAGACTGTGTTGAAGCCCGCTGAGAGGTCGAGGAGGATGAGGGCTACTGTTTCTCCTTTGTCCAGTAGGGAGCGGATGTCGTCTGTCCTGGCTAGGAGGGCGGTTTCTGTGCTGTGGTTTTTTCTGAAGCCGGATTGGGAGGAGTCGAGGATATTGTGCTCTTCGATAAAGGTGGCAAGTTGGCTGTTGGTGGCTTTTTGATGACTTTCACTGGGAATGGGAGCAGGGAGATGGGTCTGTAGTTTTTGAGGTTAGTGGGGTCAGTGAGGTCAGTGGGGTCTGCCGAGGGCTTTTTCAGGAAGGAGTTGACATTGGTGTGTTTCCAGTCGTCTGGGAAGTACGCGTTCGCCAGGGAGCGGTTGATGGTGTGGCGAAGCATTCATGCAATGGTGTCGGTGGCTCTGTTGAAGATGTGGTGAGGACAGGAGTACAATTAGGCACTGGTTAAGTGGCTAAAGTGACTTTTATTGGATTTCACATCCTAATGCCAGCAGAGAAAACCTTGCGTAGGTCTATGTCCTATAGCAAAAGACAATCTTTATGTTCTTACTTTTTTCTTCCATCTACTCTGGCCATCTGTCTGAACTGATCATTGGGGACACTCGTTTCGACAGAACTATGCGGAGAAATGCATTGCATGCTATAACCATGCATTTTTTTACCCCACATTTTTTTTTACAACTCCTATGCTTTTCCAACGTATGCCATTATTGTGTGTGTGTGTGTGTGTGTGTGTGTATATATATATATATATATATATATATATATATATATATATATATATATATATTGCAACACAATTCGACTATCAAATCGAAAAAACGGCAAGCACGCTGGTATCCGGATTTTCAATATTTTTAATGCAGACCCCCTCACCCCAGGCAGACGTGTTTCGCTAATCTAGCTTTGTCAGTGTCTGTTTGTGCAAACAATCATACGCCATTATAAACCCACCGGTCATTTCTACATTCATTGACCTAAATGATGGTAAATTGTGTCAAAAACGGTGGCCATCTTTAAACATATGTTTCTGCATATATCACTAGTGTTTATGATGGCTTAATAAAAAACATTTGTTCAACAAACAGTTTATAATTTTATGTACATACTCTCATTATCATTCAAGAGCAGAGTTGATAGATATACAGGTCATATATGATCACAATGAAAACTAACATTTGTTAGGAGTTTTGTTTTGTAGGGTGTATCCCCAATTTCATTATGTTTATTAACGTAAGGGACCAGAATATCTTAGTTTTGTAGCCCTGTATGGGCAGCAAAAAATAAATAAATAAAAAAAAAAATATATATATATATATATATATATATATATATATATATATATATATATATATATATATATATATATATATATATATATATATATATATATATATATATATATATATATATATATATATATATATATATATATATATATATATATATATATATATATATATATATATATATATATATATATATATATATATATATATATATATATATATATATATATATATACACACACACACACACCCATACACACACACAATGTATTTGGGGGGACGAGCCCCCACATCCTCCAGATTACCCTAAATGCATAGTAAAAGCATGCATTGTAAAAACACGTAGTAAAAACATGCATGCTAAAACAAAATGTGTGGTAAAGGCACAACGTGGTAGAAACTTCCTTGTAAAGGATGTTTCCCCCAGTTTCCTTACTTTGCTGGCTATATTTAGATCTGTATGCTGCCTGTGACACACTGAATGACGGTACATATTTCTGAATCTGAAGACACCTGGTGGGGTGTAAGATAGTTTCAGTTTTCACCAGACTTTGGTGCCTCCCCCATTCTCCCCAGTGTCTTTCACAACAGGTAAAAGACTCAGGACTGCTTCTTTTGCTTAGGCTGCGTCCTCTGATGCAATCTTTGTGGACCACTCGCGAACTCAAGGTATCCACACTTTGTTGCACCGGTATTGTTTCCCCTATTCCCCCCTCCTACAATTCTGCACACTTCCCTCTGATTAATTTCCCTTCCAGTCCTAATGTCCTGTATTCCACTTGAGACTAATGCACCATTTTCCTTTATCCCTGCAAAGTTGTTCTTCGAGCCGGCTCCTCCCATTTTCTATGTGAGCCTTCGTAATAGTCCTCACTTGTTGCTGTCTCTCCATGGGGCCATCTATTACGTTTTAATTCTTCTTTCTTTGCTTTTTAGCTCATAGTGCCTTTGATCTCGACTTAAGATTTCTCACAAACTGGTTTTAAGCTTCATTGTACCTATATAGTGCTGTTTTCAGCCTTCTCATTTCTTTTTGTTTCTGGTAATTCCAACTCTCTCTTTCTCTTGGGCTTCATATATCACAGAGACCTGATGATGATCCCACAAGTGTAAATGGGTCGAAACATCGTTGACTTTGTCGCAGACAAATGGTGTATTTTAAATTAATGGGCTTTGCTGTTCTTCATTATATGATACGCACAGTGTTCACTGTTATAACACGTGTGTAGCTTACCTAAAGAAAGCACCAAGCACGTTTTCACTGGCACCCACTGAGCCATGATATTTTCTTATTGTATCATGATTAAATTGCTATTTGGTTACAATTATTGTTTCAGATTGATGTATCATGGACCACAGTTCTCTTAACTATAGTGCCCCAGGTCTTTAGTATTCCTGGGGTTTCCCCCTGTGCTTTTGATAATGTCCTCCCTTTTCTAGGCACTGTCTTCCTTGTGAAAGGGTACTTTAATGTCTCTCCTGAGGAGCTGGTCAGGTCCTTTCTTCTAGGCAGACTGCAAGGGAGCTTCTCCTGACATTCTGTTGAAGGGATCAAGGTTCTGGTCCCAAATCTGGCCAAGTGAGTTACCAGTGGTCACTGCTACCTTATAGAACAAGTGAATTCCCACTAGTGTAGAACTCCAGCTTCTGGTACAGAAATATTGGCCCCATGGCTAGAAAGTTTTGCCCCTTTAAACTAATGTTGCAGACAGTCTCTGTGTATTCCAACAGCCAGCACAGATATTACTTTACTAAAAAATAAATTTTAAAAAAGAGCCAAACGTGATGCCACGCTGTGGTAGACCCTTTGCAAGGATTAACGTCTCACCTTTTCATTTTCCATTATGGATTGCTGCATCCTTCAGTTAAACTGGTAATAATGAGGTGAAATATTCACGCAAGCTGCATTAATGTATGAATAAAATTGTCAGAGTGTGCAACATTGCACCACAAAATGTGTCTTTTCTTGCAACGTAATTTTGCCAACCATGCAGCGTAATGTAGTCTACCATTGCTTTACAATTCCAGTGGTCCCAAATCATAAGAATTCCTCCAAACTTGGATAACTATTGGGTGTTTAATTTATGCCGGTGTTTGCCGGTGCTGAGCCCCAACACGGGGTGTTGACGGCCAGGACTTTTTGTACTCTGCCGAGGGGCTGTGCCGAAGAGGCAATTAATCATTTCTTTCATTTGATAACCACGGTGCAATGATTTACGGCTACTGAGTTACATTGCCTATGACGCCTCACATGCCCTATAAGATAGGAGACCGCCATAGCGGGGCCAACCCACACTCCTATTTGGGTAATGGGCGGGCTCAATGAAGCACACCCGACTGGCCTATCCTTGCTAATGCCCATCCAAGCAGCCCATTTATACTCAGGGCTGCCAGCAGAGTCCCAGCATGTGTCGTCACAGTGCCCCCACTGATGTGGCGTAACGCCAGAGCTGCAGACTTCGGAAATAGGTTCGAGTCTCGGCGTCGGCTCAACATCCTGTGATTCTGGGCAAATCACTTAATATCCACGTACCTACTACAAAATGAATGTGTCCTTGTGGAAGGTGCTCATTTAAAGCGCCTTAGTACCTTCGGGTCGAGTTCGCGCTATATAAAACTACAACAACAACAAAAAATGGCGGCATTTGCACCACATGCACTTCTGAAGCATCCAACGAAAGAAGAACCCAGCTTGGCAGACTGTCTGCTCACTTACCTTACAGTTTGGCTGTTTTTAAATAAATGTGTGGAAATTCAAGAATCCCCCTTAATATTTGTATTTTACTTCTTCAGTCTTTAGGAATCACTTTGCTAAATTGTGCTTGCAAAAATGTACAATTTGGTTCTGATTTATTTTCCTTTGGGAGAGACCGTGACGGGATCATAAGCATTGCTAATTTAAAGCTTAATTGGTTGGGACTAATTGAGCTTGCTGTCACGCGCATGTTCTATTATTCTAAACACTCATATACGCGATAAGACGCGTTTCGCACTTTTCCTTGTGTCATGTGTGTGCATGTTACTTTGTATCCGGCAATCCTTTGGAGCTGAACTATGCCATTCACAAGTATAAGTGTAATGAAGCCAGCTGTCGCTCTGTCGGTGGCTTTATTAAGTCCATTCTTTATTTCTGGAGTGAAGAAGCAGGAAAGAGCCAATTGTCCTTCACTTATTACGCATTGCATCTGGTCAGCAATAAAGAGTGCCAGGCCTAGAGTACTTTTGGGCAGGTGTGGTCTCTGTTTCTCCCATGGGCCTCAATGAACAGACAGAGGTGAGAAAGAATGAGATAAGAAGCATAGGTGAGTGAGAGAGACGCAAAGAGAGACCTCTAAGGCATAATGAGAGAAAGAGGGATTAGAGAGACAGGCCGGTGCAGAGAGGCAGTGGCGTAACGAAACTTGAGGGCCCCCCCCTGCAAACTACATGGAGGCCCCCCCCATTCTACGTGCCAGTCGAGAGCACTCAGGCCAGCGACCCGCCATACTGCAGGGGATGCGGGCGATTGTTACGCCACTGTCACCAATCCAGCCGTTATAAGTAACACTGGATGGTGGAGTCAAAGGTTGGGCTTAGTCTGCCAGCAGGTTATCAAAGGTGGTGGTCCATTCATTACAGGGTCCCTGCCATCAGTACGCCAGGGAAGTTTGCCCAATGTTAGGTGGGTTTCCTGATGCAGACTCCTGTCATGATATACAACATCGGGCCCACTCATCGTTCAGTTTTGACAAAAGTGCATCCACTGCTCCTTCTCATTTCCGTTTTGAAACATTAGACAATGCTACAATGCAGTATTTCAAAAGCAGATGTAACTACAAAGAGCACATTTTGATAATACATTTTTATTGGTAGACAATAGCAATCTTAAGAGGCATTGCATAGCTTCATACACACTTTGACCCCAATTCCATCACAGTCTCTCTCTCTCTGTAAGTCTCTGTAAGTCAGTCTCTCTCTCTCTCTGTCAGTACATCTCTGTCATTCAGTCTCAGTCAGTCTCTCTCTCTGTCGGTCAGTAGGTCTCCCTTAATGTGTCAGTCTCTCTGTCTCTCTCTCTGTCATTCAGTCTCTCTCAGTCAGTCTCTCTGTCTCTCTGTCTCCCTCCCTCTGTCCCTCTGTCTTTCAGTCCCTCTGTCTGTCAGTCCCTCTGTCTGTCAGTCTCTCTATCAGTCCCTCTCTCTACCAGTCTCCCTCTTTCGGTCAGTCAGTCTCCCTCTTTCGGTCAGTCAGTCTCTCCCTTTCTGTCAGTCAGTCTCTCACAGTCTCTCTCTGAAAGAGAGACACTGACTGACTGAGAGAAACTGACTGAGAGAAACTGACGGAGAGAGACTGAGAGAGCGACTGACTGAGAGAGCGACTGAGAGAGCGACTGACTGAGAGAGCGACTGAGAGAGCGACTGACTGAGAGAGCGACTGACTGAGAGAGCGACTGACTGAGAGAGCGACTGACTGAGAGAGCGACTGGCTCGGAGAGAGAGACTGACTGAGAGAGAGACTGACTGAGAGAGAGACTGACTGAGAGAGAGACTGACTGACTGAGAGAGAGAGAGAGACTGACTGACTGACTGAGAGAGACTGACTGACTGAGAGAGAGACTGACTGACTGAGAGAGAGACTGACTGACTGAGAGAGAGACTGACTGACTAAGAGAGAGACTGACTGAGAGAGAGAGAGACTGACAGAGAGAGAGAGAGAGAGAGACTGACAGAGAGAGAGAGACTGACTGAGAGAGAGAGAGAGAGAGAGAGAGAGAGAGACTGACTGACTGACTGACAGAGAGAGACTGACTGACGGAGAGAGAGGCTGACGGCGATAGAGACTGACAGACTGACTGACAGAGAGAGACAGACTCTGACACAGAGAGAGACTGACTGACTGACTGACAGAGAGACTGACCGACAGAGAGACTGACTGACCGACAGAGAGACTGACTGACCGACAGAGAGACTGACTGACTGACAGAGAGACTGACTGACTGGCTGACAGAGAGACTGACTGATAGAGAGTGGCTGACTGAAAGAGAGACACTGACTGAGAGAAACTGACAGTCAGCCAGTCTCTCTCTATCAGTCAGTCTCTCTCTCTGTCAGAGTCTGTCTCTCTCAGTCTCTGTCAGCCAGTCTCTGTCAGCCAGTCTCTCTCTGTCCTTCTCTCTCTTAGTCAGTCCGTCTCTCTCTTAGTCAGTCAGTCTCTCTCTCTTAGTCAGTCTCTCTCTGTCACTCTCTCTCGCAGTCAATCGGTCTATCTCTCTGTCAGTCAGTCTCTGCCTCCCTCTCTCTGTCAGTCAGTATCTATCTAAGTCAGTCAGTCTCTCTCTCTCGAAGTCAGTCAGTCTCACTCTCAATTAGTGTCTCTTTCTCTCTCTGTCAGCCACTCTGTCAGCCAGTCTCTCTCTCCCAGTCAGTCAGTCTCTGTCAGTCAGTATTCAGTCTCTGAGTCAGTCTCTACTCTCTCCCCACTCTCTCCATTCTCTCTCTCAACTCTGTCCACTCTATCGATACTCTCTCTCCACTGTCTCTCCACTGTCTCTCTCCCCTTTCTCTCTACTGTCTCTCTCCCCTTTCTCTCTCTACTCTCTCTACTCGCTCCACTCTCACACTATCCCTCTCTCTCTCTCTCCACTCTCTCCCTCCACTGTCTCGCTACTCTCTCTCTCTCCACCCTCTCTCTACTCTCTCTCTCTCCACCCTCTCTCTACTCTCTCTCTCTCCATTCTCTCTCTCCACTCTCTCTCCACTCTCTCTACTCTTTCCACTCTCTCTCTCCACTCTCTCCACTCTCTCTCTCTACTCTCTCTCTACTCTCTCCACTATCACTCTCCACTAGCTCTCCCTCCACTCTCCACTCTCTCTCCACTGTGTGTCTCTCTCTCCACAATCTCTCTCTCTCCCCCCCCCCACTCTCTCTCTCTCTCCACTCTCTCTCCACTATCTCTCCTACAAAGTAGTGTGTGTTCCATGGTCGTCCGCAGAAATGTTTCCAGCGGGGGCACATTTTTAACTTGAACACCATCCCCTTTCCACCCTTCTCCCCTCTGCCTTGCACCCTTCTCGCCCCCCTCTTTCACCCTTCTTGCCCTCCCCCTTGCACCCTCTTTGCTCTCCCCCTTGCACCCTTCTCCCCCTCCCCCTTCAACCCTACTCCGCCTCCGCCCTGCACCCTTTTCTACATTGCACCATTCTCCCCTCTGCCTTACGTTCTCCCCTCTGCCTTACGTTCTCCCCTCTGCCTTACGTTCTCCCCTCTGCCTTACGTTCTCCCCTCTGCCTTGCAACATTCTCCCCTCTGCCTTGCAACATTCTCCCCTCTGCCTTGTACCCTTCTCCCCTCTGCCTTGTACCCTTCTCCCCTCTGCCTTGCACCCTTCTCCCCTCTGCCTTGCACCCTTCTCCCCTCTGCCTTGCACCCTTCTCCCCTCTGCCTTGCACCCTTCTCCCCTCTGCCTTGCACCCTTCTCCCCTCTGCCTTGCACCCTTCTCTCCTTTGCCTTGCACCCTTTTTCTCTCTGCCTTGCACCCTACTCCACCTCGCCTTACACCCTTTTCTACCTTGCACCCTTCTCCCCTCTGCCTTGCATGCTTCTCCCCTCTGCCTTGCACCCTTCTCTACCTTGCACCCTTCTCCCCTCTGCCTTGCACCCTTCTCCCCTCTGCCTTGCACCCTTCTCCCCTCTGCCGTGCACCCTTCTCCCCTCTGCCGTGCACCCTTCTCCCCTCTGCCGTGCACCCTTCTCCCCTCTGCCGTGCACCCTTCTCCCCTCTGCCGTGCACCCTTCTCCTCTCTGCCTTCCACCTTGCACCCATCTCCCCTCTGCCTTGCACCCTGCTCCCCTCTGCCTTGCACCCTGCTCCCCTCTGCCTTGCACCCTGCTCCCCTCTGCCTTGCACGCTTCTCCCCTGTGCCTTGCACCCTTTTCTACCTTGCACCCTTCTCCTCTCTGCCTTGCACCCTTCTCCTCTCTGCCTTGCACCCTTCTCCTCTCTGCCTTGCACCCTTCTCCTCTCTGCCTTGCACCCATCTCCCCTCTGCCTTGCACCCATCTCCCCTCTGCCTTGCACCCTGCTCCCCTCTGCCTTGCACCCTGCTCCCCTCTGCCTTGCACGCTTCTCCCCTGTGCCTTGCACCCTTTTCTACCTTGCACCCTTCTCCTCTCTGCCTTGCACCCTTCTCCCCTCTGCCTTGCACCCTTCTCCCCTCTGCCTTGCACCCTTCTCCCCTCTGCCTTGCACCCTTCTCCCCTCTGCCTTGCACCCTTCTCCCCTCTGCCTTGCACCCTTCTCTCCTTTGCCTTGCACCCTTTTTCTCTCTGCCTTGCACCCTACTCCACCTCGCCTTACACCCTTTTCTACCTTGCACCCTTCTCCCCTCTGCCTTGCATGCTTCTCCCCTCTGCCTTGCACCCTTGTCTACCTTGCACCCTTCTCCCCTCTGCCTTGCACCCTTCTCCCCTCTGCCTTGCACCCTTCTCCCCTCTGCCGTGCACCCTTCTCCCCTCTGCCGTGCACCCTTCTCCCCTCGGCCGTGCACCCTTCTCCCCTCTGCCGTGCACCCTTCTCCCCTCTGCCGTGCACCCTTCTCCCCTCTGCCGTGCACCCTTCTCCCCTCTGCCGTGCACCCTTCTCCTCTCTGCCTTCCAACTTGCACCCATCTCCCCTCTGCCTTCCACCTTGCACCCATCTCCCCTCTGCCTTGCACCCTTCTCTCCTTGGCCTTGCACCCTTTTTCTCTCTGCCTTGCACCCTACTCCACCTCGCCTTACACCCTTTTCTACCTTGCACCCTTCTCCCCTCTGCCTTGCATGCTTCTCCCCTCTGCCTTGCACCCTTCTCTCCTTTGCCTTGCACCCTTTTTCTCTCTGCCTTGCACCCTACTCCACCTCGCCTTACACCCTTTTCTACCTTGCACCCTTCTCCCCTCTGCCTTGCATGCTTCTCCCCTCTGCCGTGCACCCTTCTCCCCTCTGCCGTGCACCCTTCTCCTCTCTGCCTTGCACCCTTCTCCTCTCTGCCTTGCACCCTTCTCCTCTCTGCCTTCCACCTTGCACCCATCTGCCCTTCTGCCGCCATGTCGCTAGGAAGGTCTTGAGTTGTGTCCACAACTTTCTCAAAAGGGAGTTTTGAGGCACTGTTTTGGATCTTTGCGGCCCATGCCGCATTAACCTTGGAGGGTCCTTATAGGAGGTGACTATGTGGAGTGGTGCAGAGGAGCCCCTTATTGGAAGTTTGGTCGTCAATGATGACACTCCTGCAGTGGCTCCGAGCACACCTCCGGTGTGTACTGGACCGCGTCATCAGCTGAAATCCGCAATGGCGCAGTATATGTGAAAACAGCACTCAGCAGTGGCTCATTATGTGCACTAGGTCTTTATTGCTTCGTGATGATCTACTGATGTGCTGCAAAGATGTCTCCGTAGCAGCGCAGACGTCGCACCCTCCATCACATCCAGGGCCAGTAAATAAGACAGGGTCCCTGGAGGGTCTTCACGAAGGTCTGAGGCAGTGCAGGTGAGGCGGGCGGCCCTGGTTAAGAGCAAGATGCAGCACAGCTTGGGAGCTCTTTTGTTGCAGGGGAGCCTGGGAGGGGGTGGCAGGGAGCCCAGCGCACCCCCAGCTGCCGGATTCAGCAGTTCTCAAGACTTCAGGAGCGCCAGAGTGGCTGGCCGCGCAACGCCGCGATCCAGTGAAGTAGTGTGGCTCACTGGTTAGAGGCGGCAGACCCGAGAGCAGAGGACGGTCCGGGACCAGGGTTCGATTCCCGGCGCGGCAGGTTTCTGGACCAGGGTCAGCGGGCTCGATAATTCTCTCGCCTCGGTGCCCACTCTGATCAGCGATCACACTCGGCAACTCTGGGCATTAGCTTGCCTCATCTTCACTAACGGCCTCACCAGACCGCCGGGGATGCCTGGTCTCACCCTGGAGATACCCATTAAGGGACCATCTCTCAGGGAAGCCAGGAAGGGTTTCGCAGCGGTCGAAGCGCCTTGGGACCCTACGGGTAAGTAGTGCGCTATATAAATGCCAATACATTTACATCCAGGCCCAGTCAGTGTATACTGAAGGCCCCCTCCCCCGCTACTTCAGATTCTCACGGCTCCCGACTGCAATAACGGACCTTGCGCCGGAGGTCCGGAGACTCCTTGGGGCGGCAGAGTGATTACCGCTGCTCCGGGCACAGTTCAAGCACCACAGGTCCGCCGCATGTCACCCACCGCACTGCCGGGCACAGGGCATAGTTCGGCTTTCCCTTTCGCCACGGGGAGTCGAGGATGGGAGCTCCATCAGGCCGCCATCTTGCGGATCACGTTCGTACTCTACATCTCATCTTCCCCCAACACTATCGCCTCCAGAGACGCTCTCTAGTCCTTTACTCCACCAGTTTGGGGCCCGCTGTTTCGCCAGCTGTCCTCTGATTTTGGGCCTCATTGAGGATCGGGAAGTGTACGGATGGGTTACACGGACCGGGAGAGCTTCAGCTCAGCGCAGCCATTCCGGTCGTAGCATGGGCGTATTTGCAATGTAATAGGTCTTCCATTTGCAAGAGTTTAAACTATTGGCATTGTAAAAGACAATGCCATTCATTTATCTGTTTTAAAAACAACACATAAATATAAGGCATTGTCCTTTACAATGTCAATAGCTGAAACCCTCGTAAACGCGAGACCTAGTGCATTGCAAATGCGTGTTGCATTCAGTACACATAGAAAGAACAAAAAGCCTCTCAAGATTGTTTTTGTGCCGGACGGGGTCCCTTTTGTGCAAGAAGGTGTTCCTTCCTGCAAAAAAACAATCCTACATGTCATGCAGGCACTCTTTTGCCATGGTGCACGGGTGTCTGCGTTGCCGCTAGGCAGCCCGTTGTGCACCACCGCAGGGGAAAGGACAGGAATGCACTGTATTGCCTTCAATACGGTACATTCCTGCCCTTTCCCGGTGGTGCATCGCAGCAAGGTGATTTTCTTCGCTGCGCTACTTTTTCATAACTACGACCCAGTAAATCTATACTTCCTCCATACACACTTACCTTTCCATATTTTGGTCTTCAATATTTTGTCCATGATGCTCTTGTATCACACTATACCTGTTGTCGATATAACCAGCATGCTTAGTTTGTGCAGGTGGTGGGCACTGGCACTCATTTTGGAGACAGCACAATATTTTTATCTTCAGACTTCGATTCCGGGCAAGAAAGCCCCACTGCTCTCTGAGCCGTGCAAAAAAGGAAAAAATAAAATGATAGTAACATGATGTTCTTATCATTTTATTTATCCGTACTGAATCAGTTTTGGGGCCGGGTCGGGCCGGGCCGGGCTATCGTCACGGCCTGCAGGGGGGAGGAGTGGTTGGTGCACTTAAATGCTCATGACTTGAGCCGGCCAAACAGTCATGCACACTTAGCATGTTCCCCACCCGGCTGTAGTGCACAGCCTGGGTGGAGAACATGCACAGGCTCTCCGTCTCTGTCTGAGCGCCGCACCAGGCTGCCCAGACCAACCATGACGCGGCTGTCACCCTGGCGACTGCAGCATTTGTTATTGCTAGGGGAGTCTGGGAGCCTGTGTGCTTTCGAGAGTCGAAGAAGACAGAGAAGAGGTGGCGGCCGTACAGAGGTTTTAGTTTTCATCCCACCTTACTCCCCCTATCCCCTCCCCCCCCCCCTTCCCCCCCCCTCCCCCCCCCCTCCTCCTCCCCCCCCCCCCCTCCCCCTCTTCCCTATCGGCCACCACTGCAAGAATAATAGGAAAACAGTGGCATGGGCAGGAAGTAGGGTTGAAAAAGAATATTGTAAAGTGCTCTGATACCCCCCGTGGTCATGTTCGCGCTATATAAAACTTTATAAATAAAATAAATGAACCCGTACGAGTGAGATAAAGCAACAGGAAGATAGGGGGGTTAGTAGCAAGAGGAATGAGGTGGAATCAAAACTACATAGCAATGGTATTTGGCAACACTGGAGTTTTGCAGCAATGGTTTTGAGCTTCTGATAAATACTTTGAGCCACTCACCTATTTTTTTTTTTTTTTTTAACAAATTAAACACTGAACATCTTTCAAATTTAATTTTTTTACCAGAAATCATTACATTGTACTCGATTGTCGCGGGCCTATCGGAAATCTGTTCCTAGCCTTTTAGGCCAGCCAGGGCTCAAGTCCTGAAAAAATAGTGGGGAGCAGCTGACGTCACAACAGGAAGTGACGTCACGAAATGTGGCTTGCACCATCAGACTCATTGCCTCCCCTCGCTCACCCCTTAGATGCGAGTGCATCAGAGAAGCCAGCACGTGAGCAACGTTCTGAATGGGCTTCGATCTCGCCACAGAGAGGCCAAAGAGTGAATGTGTGGCTCCATTTGCTCCAGTTATCGAGCTCCCGGTAATAGAAGTGGGGGGACGCTGCCCACCTGCGTGGTACCCCGACTCGAGCCCTGGGCCAGCCCATCTCTCATCATATCCATCCAGTGTTGAACTTGCCTCAAACCGGGTGAGGTCCTTCGTGTGGCACGTGCTTTTATTTCCGCATTGGGCTCCCGGGCCCTGGCAGCGCTTGAGACGTTCCTTCCCTCTGGGTTGGGGAGCTGGCGAGGCCGAACCCTTGCACCCCGTGCCAGGGAGATGAAGGCGCCGTCAGGGACTTGGATTCCAGAAGAATGTCATTAAATCTCGCAGCACATTAGCTAATGCAACCCGGCCCTTGGCTCGCGGGGCTGCCAAGCGCTTTGTAATTATGACTCCGGAGTCTTGGAGGCAGATCATACCCCCGATTACGAGCTGGGATCGCAAATGGTTTACATTAGGAGTTTATTCAATTATATGACGGACTATTTAACACCAGAAGACTCGGAGAGCCCAGAAACGTTCCCGGAGCTGTGTATCCGTGTGCGCATCGGTTTAAGGATGTGACTTTCCTCAGAAGTGTGGGAAAGGCTTTCTGAGCCTTGCAGGCCGCCGTACTGCGTCATGGTTTGACTTCCATCTTGGGGCCGTGACTGAGGTGTGTGGAGGCACGTGGGCTTTGCTAATACCACCCAAGAGAGCGGCAGGAAAGTCATTGGGCCTCATTTATGAGAAATTGTATTGTAATTGCATTTATATAGCGCTTACTACCTGACGAATGACGCATTGCTGTGTGAAAGCATCGATGCGTCACTTCTCAGTGCGCACTCCTTGCGACATTCCTGATGCGTCATATTTAATGTATGACGCATCATGTCGCAAGGAGTTACAGATACGTCAGTATTTCTGACCTATCTGTAAGCGCAAAAGTGACGCATTGCTGGAGTGTGTCACAAAAGTGATGCAACTCCCGCAATGCGTCCTTTCACATGGGGCAAGCCACATGTGAAAGGGCCTGCGTCAGTCTTACGCCTGCTGTGAGGCAGGCGCAAGATTTTGACGCAACGGCGTCCTAAAAGTGACGCAGTGAAATCTCATAGATTTCACTGCGTCACTTCTATGGCGGGGGAACGCCCCCCCCGCACACATTATACCTGACGCAGGTATAATGTAGCGCAGGGGGTTACAAAGTGACGCATCTGCTTAGATGCATCGCTTTTTAAATAGTGCGCAACAGGAGGCATGTTTTACGCCGCCGATGCGTCACAAAAAGTGACGCATCGGAAGCGCAAAACTGACGCAAGGCCTCATAAATGAGGCCCATTGTATTTACTATAGAGTCCGGCGACTAGCAGACAGCCACAAGATGGACGTATAACTCATTGGAGAGGCTTCACACAGGGACATTTTAAGGGTTTTGGAGGCCCTGTGCCAAGCGTATTTTGGGGTGCCCTACTTGGAACAGCTTTGCATTTAAGGTCCAGTTTCAGTTCTTTCATGCCCTGTTTGGCCATGTCACTGACGGCCCAAAGGCACACTGGTCCATATTCTAAATGTGTTTACATCTAATATTTAGGGACAGTGATGTGTGTTTTTAATATTGTAACACATCAACAGCTCACTAATATTTCTGTAAATAATCTGGGTGACATATGAATATGTGAGGTCCTGTTTTGATCCAAAAGACACCTTTTTATGGATGTTGAGAGAAACGACAAAATATTTCTCTGCAAAATGTCTGCTATAGAATCTCACTTATCACCCACTTTAAAAATAAAGGGAAACGAAATTTGAAACAATCTGCATAAGAATTATTGACGGTCATCAGGACAAGACTCTGCAGAACAGAGCTGGCCCCCTGAAAGTTTGGGGCCCTGGGCCAGAGCCCACTTTGCCAATGCTTTTAAACATCTCTGGCTTTACAAAAGCTTTTTTCTGGTCACCAATGAACGCATACTCATAAAATGTACACATTACCCACGTGAATAAAAAAAAAAATTCAGAAAAAAAAAAGTATTTGCAAAATGTGTGGGGAAGGAGGAGGTAACCTACTACTCATGAGTCTTTAAGACTATTTTTTTTGCATATTTATGTAGCGGGAACTCGACCCGTAGGTATTGGAGCGCTTTACATGAGCACCGGTTACTTACACATTCAGGCACGGGGAGATTACGTGATTTGTCCAGAATCACAGGATGTGGACGCGACCCCCAGGCTAGAACCCTTGTTTCCGGCACCAAAGTCGGCAGTCTGGCCGTTGGACCACATCCTTGTGACCCTTACGGGTGATTAGTCACACTTTACAAGAACATTGATTGATTGATTGATTAATAGGACAAAGAATGGCAGCTAAGACTTGATGTCACGTCCATTCTGAAATATAGTCAACTGAATAGTTGTAGGAAAGGAAAAAGTTTTTTCTTTTTTTTTTAAATAGCTTGATAGTTTCCATATTTGAGCACACCAAACCAGCTCTGAAAGTTCTCCACTTGCTTGGGATGGACAATAAGATTATATTCAAGTCACTTTGCGTCAACTACAAGACTTTTGGGACACCAGTCCAGCATATCTTCAAAAGCTGTCCCACTACTTCCCAGCAATACAGTTTGATTCAGCGGTATCACACCTGGTTTATTTCAGAAACCTTCCCAACACCCAGGTCTTCAAGAAAGCGGTTTGACAAGATGTCACCAAGGCCTTCAACTGAACAATGCCCTCACTGGCACCCCCTGTTGTGGTGGTGTAAGTGTTTTACTTTGCAGAAGGAATCAGACCGCAGGAGGCCTTTGGTGTGTGTGTGTGTAAATGGTTCCTCTGCTAGTAGAGTTTAGTGCTGAGCGGAAAGTATTGAGGCCATTTTCTGTGTTCTAAGATACAGCTTGGTAAACAAAATGGAGCTGTGAGATATGGTTGAGATGGAAGTGCTTGGTGTTGTGGTCGAAAGACTGTGTATGTTGCAGAATTGTGGCTGATGAAATGCAGTTTGTTGTTTTCTGTAGATGAGAGTAGGATGGTGGGTGAATGTAGGTGGATAAGAGATAGCGTGCAAGCCTGTGGTGATGAGATGTAAGTGGTTCAGTCACCTGCACAGCACAGTGTAGAAGGTGTAGGTTCGAGGTCTGAAGTTGCTGTGCTCTCAGTAGCGGCCGGTGTCCCAGCTGAGTGGTGAGGCAGGGAGTAGAATGAACAACCACAATAAACAACAAAAAAGAAATAAAATATAACTTACCTGCCGTATCACCGTTCTTCTGCTCCTCACCAGCACAGGCTCCCATAATCTCCTGCGGCCAATCCTGACCTTCCTCTCATACTGTATGATAACGTCAGGATTTCCCCGAGCACCCTCAATTTGCACTCCTAGTGAGACTGGGAGCCTGTGCCTCCTGTCTCCAAACCGGCAACACAGCTCTGGTTGAAGACAACTTCAGTGCGCATGTCGGTTTGGCCGCCCTGAGACGGCCGGCCAAACCCACATGCGCACTGATGGTGTGACTCACTGGTTAGAGGAGGCAGACCCGAGAGCAGAGGATGGCCCGGGACCAGGGTTCAATTCCCGATGCGGCAGGGTCGTGGACCAGGGTCAGCGGACTCGATAATTCTCACCTCGGTGCCTACTCTAACCAGGGATCACACTCTGCAACTCTGGGCATTAGCTTGCCTCATCTCCACAACGGCCCCCCACATTCGCCGGCGATGCCTGGTTTCACCTTGGAGATACCCAGTAGGGACCATCTCACAGGGAAAGCCAGGACGGGTTCCCCAGCGGTCTACTGCGCAGAGATACTCCTTCGGGAGTCGATTCTAGCGCATTACAAACCCACAATTAATTAATTAATTAATTAATTAATAGCAGTGCCCACCACTCCCGAGTTTATCATTTTATTTTAGAATTTTTGCAGCTTCTGACGGGGAGCGACGCTCCTCCGCCATAGCAGAGGAGCTGCTGCTGAGTGCACTCCCATTTTCTCTTCTCACTTGCATCCTTTTGTAAGACGCGTTTGCTCAGTTGTTGTTTCCTTGAAATGCAAGACTGTGAACTTGGAAATCCTTTGGAGAGTTAGAGGAACCATGGATTACTCTGACTTTAAGCTTTCTCGTGCAACCACACGTGTATATGGGCTTTATACCACTACATTCTGTATACGTAAGTGTAGAGTGACAGGCCAACACAGTTACTGAAATACCAGATGACGCAAAACCGCACATGGTGATTCCACCACAAACATATACTAGCATTATAACTGCCTACACGTGCACCCATCGACAACCCAGCCCCCACAACATAAAACCTTTGAAAGCGTTTTATTTACAAAATACAATGTAAAACAACCAGAACAGAAGAAACAGAAATATATAAACGGTGATTAGCATCACCTAAGCTTCTTTGTTCTTCTAATTAGGGATAAATGTTATGATTTGCCCTTGTTTCTTCAACACTTTAAACGTTTTTTTTATAATGTGAACTTAATTTTAAATACACATTTTGCATTAATTGATTACATACTTCAGACACAATTTATTGTTTAGTACTATATTTGGGTTTAAAACTATGCTTACACATAATTGTACTCAAATTGTAGGTGCAAAGGGCGCCTTTAGGGGATGCTAAAAACATGAAACTCGAATTATTGGTACACAAAGGTTAGAATAATGGGGGTGTACGTCTTGGTCAGCAGACTTACTGGGTTATGAGAGTGAGAGACACAGACGGGCCAACAGACCGACAAACACACTCTCTCCCCCTCTCTCTCTCTTTCCTTAACTCTCTCTTTCACCTCCTCTCTCTTTCCTTCACTCTCTCTCTCTTTCGCTCTTTCTCGCTCTTTCTCTTTCTTTTTCTCTCTCTCTTTCTATTTCTCTTTATCTCTGTTTCGTTCACACTCTCTCTCTTTTCTCTCCCTCTTCCCTTCTCGCCCTTTCTCTCTCTCTCTCCGCCTCTCTTTCCTTCACTCTGTTTCTCTCTCTCTCTCGCTCTTTCTCTTTCTTTCTCTCTCTCTGTCTCTCTCTCTCCCTCTCTATTTCTATTTCTCTTTATCTCTGTTTCGTTCACTCTCTCTCCTCCTCTCCCTCTTTCCTTCTCGCCCTTTCACTCTCTCTCTCACTCTCTCTCCCTCCCTCCTTTCTCTCTCCCTCCCTCCTCTCTCTCCCTCCCTCCCTCCTCTCTCTCTCCCTCCCTCCGCTCTTTCTCTCTCCCTCCTCTCTCTCTCTCCCTCCCTCCTCTCTCTCTCTCCCTCCCTCCTCTCTCTCTCTCTCCCTCCCTTCCTCCTCTCTCTCTCCCTCCCTCCTCTCTCTCTCCCTCCCTCCTCTCTCTCTCCCTCACTCCTCTCTTTGTCCCTCCCTCCTCTCTTTGTCCCTCCCTCCTCTCTCTCTCCCTCCCTCTTCTCTCTCTCTCTCTCCTCTCTCTCTCTCTCTCTCTCTCTCTCTCTCTCTCTCCTCCCTCCTCTCTACCTCCTCTCTCTCTCTCTCTCTCCTCCCTCCCTTCTATCTATCTATCTATCTATCTATCTATCTATCTATCTATCTATCTATCTATCTATCTATCTATCTATCTATCTATCTATCTATCTATCTATCTATCTATCTATCTCTATCTCTCCTCTCTCTCTCACACCAGTAAAAGTTTACCCTGTCCCTTCATGGGCAAAATGTAACATTGCTCAGCATCAGAAAACTCCCAGCACCCTTGCTGTGGCTCAGTTAAGTATCACACCACCAAACAAATAGAAAATGTGTCTGGCCTGTAACATCTACTGTTTAGCTTCGCAATTTATCCTTGGCTGGGGAGACATTAACAAAGAGTTGGCAATTTAACCCAAAGCAGACGTTGTCAAAGTTGTGTAAGATGAAAACATGCCTATGTTTCATAAAACAATATTAACGCCAACTCACACACACACTGGTTCCAGGGCATCCTTGTTTACCACAAACAGAGAGGGACAACTGCCAACATTTTGCCAACTGTTTGTTTCAATTGATACAGCGCCCTTGCATTTCAGTCTTGTTGGAAGGACTTATATAATGTTTGCGACAATAAGTCACCATTGCAACCAGGTCAGCTGTTAGTGCCACTTATTCAACGTTGGTTCTTCTCTTCATCACTTTTAATGCTCTCTATGCCAATCACACTCTCCAGGGTTGCACTTTCGATGCTCACTCCAGAATACATGGATCCGGATTGATCACCGTTTGGTGTCGGGGTTGCGCCACTTTCTAGATGCGCCCAAATGTAAAAATGTATTCTGGATTTACTAAGTCACACAAAGCCTGTTATGCGTGGCTTAGTAAAAAAATAAATAAATAAATAAATAACACAAGGCATAGCTTAGCACTGCCTTGCGTTACTTTGCATCAGGGAGGCATTCCATAGTTGGAGATAGGCGTGTCCATGCATCCGCCCATGAATTTTGACGCAAACCCAGATGTATTAAAACTGGGAATGCGTCAAAATGCTGTGTCCTCCCCAGTGAGGCGCAACAAGGAGAAATACATTACCCCCTATTTCTATGTGTGCTGCATTCTGCATCGCAAAGAAAGAGGTACATGCCTCTAACAATTGTTTTTGTGCAGGAAGGTATCCCTTCCTGCACAAAACCAATCCTGCCCGTAATAAAGACACCCATTCACTATGGTGCAAGGGTGCCTGCGTTGGTGCTAGGCAGCAGTGCACTTCCAGAGAGAAGCGTAACAAGGAGAAACATTCACGTTTCTTCTAGTTAGTTCATCTTTCCATGTGTGCTGCATTCTGCCTCTACGAATTGTTTTTGTGCAGGAACTTATCCCTTCCTCCGCAAAAGCAATCTTGCCGTAACGCAGGCACCCGCATGCCATCGTGCAAGGGTGCATGCGTTGGTGCTCAGCTGCCTGAAGCGCACCAGCTCTGTGGGGTGCTGGGGGAGATGACTGTACCATTTCAATGTAG
Source organism: Lissotriton vulgaris (assembly GCF_964263255.1). NCBI lineage: Eukaryota > Metazoa > Chordata > Amphibia > Caudata > Salamandridae > Lissotriton > Lissotriton vulgaris. The sequence continues at coordinate 1,056,038,430 of NC_141699.1, forward strand.
ATATGGCTGCTTGAAACAATAGTACACCGTGTGTAGAGTTAAAAAAGAAATAGAGCACTATAATATGTAATCTATCTGCCATCCTCTGAATCTTGAGTAAATATTATTACACATATATTACATGTTATGTTCATTAGCTTTGCTTTCTGTGCATACATAGGCTTTGCAGTGAATACTTCATAAACATATCTCAGAGATCTGGCTTTAAAACCTACAAGGAGAAGTATGCCTGCCCTAAATTGCCTCACAAAGTATTAATTAGCAATGTGGTTCTCTTATCAGGCTTGGTGGTATGCTGTGTGCTATAATCATAGATTAGATACAACATATGTTTATCCACCTGTTTTAGCCCCAAAACGAAAGCAGTTATGGGATCCGGTTACTTAATTTTTTGATTCTTGTGCCCTTCGTTCTCTGCCTAAATCTCCCTTTCAACAAGAAGTTGCGAAACCTCCTTGAGTTCCTTTTCTTATATTGTCTTTTTTTTTATTGTTTTCTCTTTTTCATAATTTTCACAAAATTGCTATGTTGTTTAGTATTATATTTCATAGTATTGTATTACTCTTTATCTCCTAGCTGGTATTTTTCTTTTTATCTTTTTGTATTTATCTCATATGAACCGTTTTTTCTGATCTATTTTGGATTTTTGATTCTTGTTCTCATGTGTTTCATTTATTCTTTTTGTATCAATTTTATGCATTTGTGTATTTAAATTGTTTATATGACTTTTTCAAAACTTTCAATAAAGCTTATTTTGAACTTAAAAAAAAAGCAATGTGGCTTAGGAAAATGTATGCTCATATTCCACTTTTCAAGCTGGGCGTCATTTATCCATCCTTTGCGTCATCTTATCAGAGCAGGTCTCCATTTTGCAACTGTGTGTTATTGGCTCAGTATCTCATCAGGGCAGTCGTTCTTTTCAAGTAAAAGGCGGGATACACACCAATGACAAAGCATGACAGAGTACAGTCAAAATCCGAATTTCAAAAGGATAATCGAAAACTCGTGAGTGATATTCCCTACTCTGAATGAATTATGCTTTTTTGCAATGGATGACCTGTTCTCAGACCGATTTCTTACATCCATCAGGTGAGTCTCCAAGGATGAAAGTGCATTCGGATAATGTAAGTCTTACACAGTGCTGCTAAGATTCACAATTGCACTTTGTTTAACCAGTCTTCTTCATGAAAGTACTTCCGATGTGTAATCAGGATGCATTGCTAGCTAAACAGTGCAGTCAGAAGCTTCAAAAATCACATCCATTGCTAGAATTTTCTTCAAAGCACAACAAACAGTTTTTACTTGCATGCAAAGAACCATAAAGTGTGGATTGGTTTCAATAAACACGTTCTTGCAGACTGCATAAAAATAAACCAATATAAAAAGACATTAGAGACAACATTACCCATGGTGCCATATCTATTGAACCGTTTGAGCTAGAACCCGCTTTTTTTGGGGTTAAAATTTGCATATTATGCAGAAAATATTGGATTATATGGCAAATGCAGCAAATGTATAATTATGCTAAAATCGCCACAGCCCCACAATCGCATACTTCTAGTGGCCCTTGCTACACAAATAGTTCATATTTTGTGCAAAAATTTTGCAAAATCTCCCATAAAACATATAGCTTAACCTGACATAGAAACTAGGTCACTAAGGGTGGACAGTTGTTGTGGCTCTCGGCAGCCAGTAATTGTGCTCTCACAGAAACAAGACTTGGGCTGTAATTCATTTGATTCAAATAGACCGCTGCGCTTTATGTAATTTGCTTGCCAAGTTTCTACCCACGTGCCTGAAGGCGCTGGCTGCAGCCATGGTGCCTCCTGCCCAGTGTGGATTCATGCCTGGCTGGTCGAGCTCAGCAAGTCTGTGCTGTGAAGTGTTTTTTCATTTAAGGAATAGTCTACCACAAAGGACATAGGTATGGAGCGAGCCCCCTAATTTCTTATAACATCTAAATATTTGAGGAGCCAAAATATTGGCCGCTATAACAGAGTAATTCTACATATGTCAACATACTGGTGAGAGATTATGACATGAATCAATTTGAGATGGGGGTGTGGCTCTCACCAGGGCTGCTTCTACTTCCATTGTTTTGCTGATGGATTTAGCCTCGTTCTCACTATTAATTTTATTTTTCTGTCCTCCAAAATATAAATATATATATATATATATATATATATATATATATATATATATATATATATATATTTAATTATTTAATGCTTCTGGAAATGGCAAGTTCTTGTGTTATTGGTTGTTTTCATAGTTTTCATTCATGTTCCTATGAAACTGCATTGTGGGGATTAAATTCAGGGAAAATATAGGCCATCAAGACATTTCCAAGATTGTGGCAAAACAATAGGAACATTAGAGACAAAGTAAATGACCACTTTGTCCAAATGAGATAGACGCAAAGTAAGCACTAGCACCTTATAAAATATTGAGAGAATCAAATAAATTCCCTTTTGGTGTTTTACATTTTTGCATTCTTTGATCTTTTGCACAACTGTTATTGTTGGAAAAAGGTTTTGTCTCGCAATGGTGGGTGATGCAATTTAAAGTATGTTTACATCACTTGCAAGTTATTGAGAAAAACAACAAAATAATAAGCAGAAGATTGGTAGTGTGTTTTCTATTTTAATGCTCATGAAAAAAGAGTCATCTGATGACGTATATTTAAATCATGGATTGTAAACGTCTCTGTATGTGAACAAGGCAGCTGTGACTGCCGAAAAACGTTATGCCGTTTGGATGAACGAAAAGTAAAGACCTACTGATATAATAGGCCCCTGTTGTTGTCGGTACCTGAATTTATGTCGTAGCAGGAGTGGACGCTATACATATATATATATATATATATACACACACACGCACGCACGCACACGCGCCCCAGAACCCCCCACCCCCCAAGCCTTCCTAGGTATACCAGCTGCACCCTTGCTGGGGGTCAGTTAAGTATCACACCACCAAACAAACAAATAGAAAAAGTAAACTGCCTGTAACATCTACTGTCTAGCTTCACAATTTATCGTTGGCTGGGGAGACATTAACAAAGAGTTGCCAATTTAACCCAACGCAGACGTTGTCAAAGTTGTGCAAGATGAAAACATGCTTATGTTTCATAAAACAATATTAACGCCAACTGAAACACACACTTGTTCCAGGAAATCCCTGTTTTCCACAAACAAGGAGGGACAACTGCGAACATTTTGCCAACTGTTTGTTTCAATGGAGACAGCGTTCCTGCATTTCAATCTTGTTTGAAGAACTTGTATCTTGTCTGCGACACAAGAGTAGGAGAGTCACCATTGCCACAAGGTCAACCGCCAGTACCACTTTTTATATATTAGTTCTCCTCTTTATTACTTTTAATGCTGTCTGTTCCATGTACACTCTCCACGGTTTGCACTTCTGTTGCACAGTTCAAAACACATGGACACAGATTCATCCCCATTTTTTGTCGTAGATGCGTCACTTTCTAGATTTAGTCCCTAAGCGTCGTTTAGTAAAAAAAAATAACACAAGGCAGCGCTTAGCACTGCCTTGCATTACTTTGCATCAGGGAGGCTTTCCAGGGCTGGAGATGGGCGTTCCCACGCGTTCCCATGGATTGTGACGCAAACCCATATTTATTTAAGCTAGAAAACCTGGGAATGGGTCAATGTGCTGTGACTTCCGCAGTGAGGCGCTACGAGGAGAAATAAGTTACTCTTTATTTCCATGTGTGCTTCAATCTGCATCACACAGAAAGAAGTATATGCCTCTAACAATTGTGTTTATGCAGGAATGTATTCCTTCCTGCACAAAAACAATCCTATACGTAACCCAAACACCTATGCTCTATAGTGCAAGGGTGCCTGCGTTGGTGCTAGGCAGCAGACAGTGCACCAGTTGTTTGTAAACCTAGGTTTGAAGCAAAATTGTGCGTCTCCCGGGAGAGGCGTAAAGAGGAGAAACATCCTCGTTTCTTTCAGTTAGTTCCTGTTTCCATGTATGCTGCATTTGAAGGATCGTTTTTGTGCAGGAAGGTATCCCTTCCTCCACAAAAGCAATCCTGCCCCTAATGCAGGCAGACGGGCGCCATCGTGCAAGGGTGGATGCGTTGGCAATATGCTGCCTGAAGCACACCAGTACTGTGGTGTGTGGAGGTAAATTGGGCCATTTTTTGTAGATGTGGCACATTCCTCCTCTTTTCCTTTCTTACAATACAGCACGTTCTCTTGGTACTCTATGTTGGATGAAAGAATAGTAAACCTGGCTCTTGGTTTTCACACAAGTAACCTCTTTGATTGGGGAAACAAATAATGCATGATCTCTAAAAATTGTCTCTGAAGGCCAAGGTCAGATGGCAAGCCAGAGGAGTCAAGATGGAAGGGTGTTGACCTCTCTTCCCCAAATATAAAATAGTGGATGGACCAGATCTGAGAAGAGCTGTAGGCTTCAGGGCACAGAGCCATGTTCCTCAGATATTACATATTTACAATTACAGTGTGTATGATCGATGGATATACAACTCACCAACTAGGAACCATCATTCATCGACTGCATCAGCATCACCCAATGAACCTCAAAATGCTTAAAAGGAGGCAAATCCATGGGAATCCAGGGTCCTCAAATTTGGAAAAGCGAGAACACAAATCTGAGAGCCAAATGAACCTACATACCATTCAGGAAGCAGCTGAGCTCTTCAAAGTATCTCCCAACTAAACACCTCAAGATTACCGGCTTATGAAGAAGGGTCTCACAAAACCTACCAACTCACAAACCACACTCTTACAACCTCATAAAAGTTGGATATCCTTTACTTTTCATCTTAGAAACCTTCAGGAAATAGGATACATTTTTTCACACTATAAAACCTCCAAATAAATGAATAAAGGAGTTTGTGTTTTTGTTGTTGTTGCAGGTTCCAATTATCTGGCTGTCTGTGAGTGCATCAAAATGTCGACCATGATAGATTCATTTTGCTGGAGGTTACAGCACATCAGACTGAGTAACAATGTGATTTATCGTCGAACAAGAGGACACGTGAAGTCTGTTTTTCTGTAGTTTACAGCTTTTTCTTTGAGATGAAGTCTTTGTGGGACCCTCCCTTTAGTTTTTTTTTCTGGGAGTATGCTAATGCTGCACCTGATGGGCTACCTTGCTCTGATCAACACTCAAATGAACTGTCAGACGGTAAGAACCCAGAGGCCATCCCCTCACCATCTCACTCGAACCCCTGATGGAAGAGGGAAGAGATGGAGACCTTCGATAACCGCATCTGTCGATGATCAAATGCCGCATTCACCACAAAGGGCCAATTAAGTCAGAATCCCACCAGTGGGTCTTTGCAGTGCATTATTAAAGGAGGCTTGATGACTCCTGGGAAGAAATTAGCTTAACCCCTCCGCTGCGGCCGCGATTTTACCGCTGTGCGGTAAACAAAAGAACAGGGCGGGGCCGCGACGAACCCCAGCCGTCATCAGCACACGCCCACCGCGGGGCATGACGGCTGGGGTTCGTCACCAGCATGGGAGGGGTTAAGGTTCTTTGGATAATAATGTAAGTTTTACAAACATCTCCAGAATCCTGTATTCGTCGCATTTGGAGGACAGATTGAGGTGTCCGCTGAGCACCTCGTAGACATGAATGTTGGTGAAGTCAGGAACGGTGTTTGGATTTCCTGATGTCTCCAGAGATCTTCTTTAGCTCTTATGAACTATTGTGTTGGACATACATTCGAGACCTTGAACACAGCTGTGCAGAGATGTATCACATCTGTTCTTAATCCGTGCCTGCCTGTCAGAGCTCCTTTAAATAAAATCCCAGAAATTTGAAAGTTAGTGATTGTTGAGGTCAGAAAATTGGATCGAGTGATGAAGTTTAGGAAGTTGTTGCAAATATTGCTCACCTGTCTGCATTCCTCAACTAGCACTGCCAGCTCTAATTGCTACTTATGCCTATCATAAAATGTGTTCAAATCTGCTCTGATACATGACAGAACTATGCTCAGGGGCGGCTCCTCCGTTAAGGTGGAAAAGCCTCGCCCCACTACATAAATTGTCCCCAGAGATGGAAAAATAAAATGATAATAAAGTTCATTTATTTACCATTTTATTTCTCAAAACCCTGTCCCAGGCTGAGCATCAGGATGGGGGGTGGGGCTGGGCTCTCTGTTTTATCCTGGTGCCTCTCAAGCAGCAGCAGAAAGCAGTGATGGGCAGGGCACTTTCAGTTTTAAGTGCGCATGTCTTGTGACAGCCAGCCAAACATGCACATTTTAAACCTGTTTAACCCAGCTGCCTTAGAGAGCTGAGTTAGAGACAGCATAGGGCTCCAGTGTCTCCGGGAGCGCTGAAAGAGGCCACTCCCTCCAATCCTAGTGCGTGTTTCATGCCGCATGAGAGCAGCACCAGGATTGGCTAATGCAGTTGTTTGGGTTCGTGTTGGACCCTGCCTGCTTGGAGAAGACCCGAGCGAGGAGGACGTCACGCCAGGAAGTTAAGTGTAATTAAGTTCTTTTCTATTTTATTTACTTTTAATTTTGTCCCACCCACCTACCACCCTCAATGCATGCCAGCCTCCACTGACTATGCTATGTAAACATGATATGGTATATAGGAAGTGTCATCGCCTTCAAGTCTTTCATATGATTGCTGAAGAATTATTTTCCCAGAGACAAGCTTCTCCCAAATGAATCCCAACTCTCTTAAATTGATATGAAATTCTGCTGAGATCAACCTCAAAATATTGCTAGATTAGTGTGGTCCTATTTCACTAGTGAACTCCACGTTTTACGTACACAGTACGGAGTGTTAAAAATAAGGTACTATAATATGTAATCTATCTGCCATCCTCTGCATCTTGAGAAAATATCCATACATACTTATTCCATAGTATGTCCATTGTCTTTGCTTTCTGTGCATGCTCAGGCTTTGCAGTGTACCCCGAATACTTCCTAAACACGTCTTAGAGATCTGAATTTAAAACATGAAAATAGAAGTATGCCTACCGTAAGTTGCCTTGCAAAGAATTAATCAGCAATGTGTGCTTAAGGAAATGTATGGTCATGTTCCACTTTTTAAACTTTTAAACCATCTTTTAAGAGCAGGTCACCATTTTGCAACTGTGTGTCTTTTTATAGGCACAGTTTCCCACCAGACACATGGAGATGATGGACAGACCACTGAAACTTTTCAGACATTCGCCCCGTCACAGATCTGGGTTGAAACCATCATCGTTCTTTAGCTCACTTTGCCACCCCTGTTTACTTTGTTCGCCCTAAATTGGCAGGGTACGCCCAGCCCCTTACTCACTTACTCGCTTTGCCACTGCATTCAAGCTAGCCTGGCTGATGAGGGGTGTTACTCTGAAATCGGTCCCAGGATTCTTGTTTCCGGTACAGGGAAGACCTGGCTTGGCAGTTCGGGCTGGACTGCTCCCATGAGGCACAGGGAAAAGACCGATTTCCATATAGCTGGGTCTGAACATAGGTGGCGAAGTGAGCTAAAGAACGATGATGGATTCAACCCAGATCTGTGACTGGGGGTGAGTGTCTGACAAGTTCAGCGCTCCGTCCATCATCTCCTTGTGTTTGCTTTGTTCGCCCTAAGTTGGCAGGGTACGTACGGCCAGACGTGGGTCCCTTGCTCACTTTGCCACTGGGTTCAAGCTAGCCTGGCTGATGAGGTGTCTTACCCCTAAACCGGTTCCAAGATGCTCGTTCCCTAATCAGGGAAGACCTGCCTTGGCAGTCCGGGCTGGGCTGTTTCCATGAGGCACAGGGTCAAAACTGATTTGCATATAGCTGGGTCTGAACTGGGGTGGCGAAGTGAGCTAAAGAACAATGATGGATTCAACCCAGATCTGTGACTGGGGGTGAGTGTCTGAAACATTTGTGTTTGCACAGTTTCTCTCCAGGCGGTATATATACTAATGACAAACCATGACAGAGTACAGTCACAATCCGAATTTCAAAAGGATCACGGAAAACTTGTGAATGATATTTACTAATCTGTGGATGAATTATGCTTTTTTGCAATGGAAGGCCTGTCTGGTGAGTACCATTGCTAGCTAAACCGTGTTGTCAACAGCTTCAAAAATCTCATCTAGAGCTGGAATTTTCTTCTAAGCCCAACAACCTGTTTTCACTTATATGCAAAGAACCATAAAGTCTGGCTGGGATTTAACAAATTGGTTTCAATAAACATGTTCGTGCAGACTGCATCAAAATAAACAAATATAAAATTACAGTAGAGATAACATTTACCATGGTGCCATCCACGCGTTTCGGAATCACTTACAAACCTTCAGCCTGTTTATTTTGTCACCAGAACCCCTCCATGGAATTATAAGACCATAATACTCAGTAAACTTTGACCTCTCCTCTATAAAAATGTACATAATATAAAACAGAACAACAAAACATAATATAATGCACCATAACAACGTAACATAGCAACATTAGTAAAATGTAGTAGTCAATTTGATTTTTCAAGTGCTTATTTCTCCCTACGAAGCGTTGAAGCGCTTTGCGGCAAGTAGCATGCTACTTCAGGACCCAAGTTTAGAGTTAAATAGTCAACTATACACAGGCCGACTGGAATTATGCTGCAGGAGAGGGCCAATTTAGGTGGCAGAGTTGAGTAAATTATGCGGCATGAAACAACAAATTATGCGGCATAATGCGGCACACTTTTTAATAGTATTACTTCGTTATTTTGTACTTTTTACACTTGTTAACACTGTCTGGGCTTTGGGTGCACCTCAGTACCCATTTAATACACAATATAGCAATGAGCAACAGAAAGGTGACCAGCCAAGCATTGCAAACGGCCTTCCACTGCGTGGCAACACGGGCCGCTGCATATTTAATAACGTTTGAACCATTTGAGCTAGAAACAAATTATTATTGTTGTTAAAATCTGCAGATTATGCAAGAGATGATGGGTTATGTGGCCAATGCGGCAAATACGTAGGTATGCGAAAATCTCCATGGCCGCACAAGGGCATACTTCCAGTGGCCCTGACTATACAAATAGTTCATATGTTGTGCAATAGCTATGCAAAATCTCCCATAAAACCCTAACCCGACATTAAAACTACACAGTTAAGTGTGGACTGTTGTTGTGACTCTCGGCATCCAGTAATTGTAACAAGACTCGGGCTGTAATTCATTTGATTCAAATAGAACTCTGTGTTTATGTACCATGTTCGCCAAGTTTCTACCCACGTGCCTGAAGGCGCTGGCTGCAGCTATGTTGCCTCCTTCCCAGTTTGGATTCATGCCTGGCAGGTCGAAATCAGGAACTCTGCTGGACTGGCTGTAGTGGGCACTGGGCATTTCCTCGGTGGGCCGAGGGGTTGGGTGCCAGTTTTGTTCCAGTGGAGGCCGTTTTTTCAGCCGTTCTGCAATATCGGCCCCCTGTAACAAAAGCGGAAGCAGTACTTCTCACTAGCACACTAGCACTCCTCCCCCCCCCCCCCCCCCCCCTTTCCCAGGGCAGGTCCAAACAGCAATCTGCCAGGATGGTTGCTGTTCCCAGTCCGGCCCTGGTTGTGAAGTTTTTTTCATTGATGACATAGCTATCTCCCTGTTCCTCGCAAAGGACATATGCCTGGGACAAGCCCACTGATTGCTTACTACTTATCAAAATATTTGCAGAGCCAAAATACTGGCCCGCATAACAGAGTAATTCTAAAATAAACATATATCAATGTACTGGTGAGCGATTACGTCATAAATTCATTTGAGAGGGGGGGTGGCACCTGAACTAAACTTCTTTCCATTGTGGTGCTGACTGATATAGCCTCGTTCTCACTAATCAATTTCTTTTCTTGTCCTCATGTATATATATATATATATATATATATATGTATATCGGTGTGTTTCCTACTACACAACGTAAGATTTCTGGTGTTGGAATATATATGTATATATACATATATATATATCACCTACTGGCGGTCGCCAGTAGGTAGTTATAGTTAGCATTGTTTTCCATAGGGAATCCGCAACATTCTATTGGGAATAACTTTGGCGCCGGTTGAGGAATCTGCCTGACAATTTTCTGGAATTTGCCTCTCTGCGCTCCGCTCCTTCCCTGAAAGTTTGGGGGGGATTCGTCAAGCGGGGGCCGAGATAAAAGGGGGGTCCCAAAACGTGTTTTCCCCATGTTAATTTCCATAGGGCGGTTGGACTCACTTTTAGACCGAACGGCTGAATGGATTTCCACCAAACTTGGCAAAATTGTAGGGACTGGTAGCCGATGTGCCTTTGCTATGTCTCAAGATATGTGCTCCAGTGGATTTTGAGTAATTTAGGTTCAAAAAAATATATATATCTATAAGCGTGCCCCGGTACGCGCACCGGGGCGCGTACCAGCGCGCTACGCGAGTTCGTGCGCGGAAAGCTGATTGGCTCTCGGGTGTCTGTCAACATTCCAAACAGTCCGGAGCGGCCGCCATCTTGTGTCTCGGTAGGATCCAGACACAAGAGGAGGCAAAAACAAAGGGGGAAATTACCAAAAGGGGGCAGGGTAGAGCCCCCCGACCCCCTAGGTTTGATGTGGGGGCCATAAAACGGCCGACGGGGCAAAAAAAAAATTTTTTTTTCTCGATTTGCTCGGCGGGAGCGCCTGGTACGCGCACCGGGGAGCACACCATGGGGAAAATAGAATGACAGATTTTTAAAAAAATGTAGCATTTTTAAAAAAATTGGAGGTAGTTCTAAAAAGAACTGTTTTTTTATTCTTTTTGTTGTTTTATATTTTTTTAATTGTTTTTTTGAACATTTTGTACTTTTTTTTGGCTTTTATGAACAATTCTATATTTGTTTTGGAATTTTTATGGGGACAAACAAAAAACAGGGAATTGTAAACGGCTCAACTGGAGCAAAAAAAATCAGGAAAAAATTAAGGTTTCTTTGGGCACTTGTGGTTGTCACCAGCACGGTTGATGAGTTTAACACTTTGCTCACCATAGCAAATTGTACGCCCACAAAATATGCAAACAATTTTGAAATTTCCAAACTGGGTTTGGATGTTTGGGACCATCTCCCTTGTCTCTGGTCCCGATGGAGTGGGTTGGGTACTTTGGGAGGTGCTGGGAGAAGATTGGGGAGGGTTTCTGGTCAGTTCTCTGACCTCTGCCGCACTATAGTTGTTAGAGTGCCGGCGTTGCATGTGGCGAATCATGGTGTTGTTGCCAAAAGAATATTTTTTGGCAGGGTTCCCCCTGGAAAGTACAGTGCCACAGATCAAACAAGTCACGTTTGGCGCATTTACTTTCTTGAGGCCCCTTGGGATTTAAAAAAATTCCCACACAATGTGCTCCTTCGGCTTATAGGGGGTAGTATCTTCTGGCAGGTAGCACTGCCTCTCCTCCTCCTCCTCCTCTTCTTCATCTCCACCACTGTGGTGTTGTGGTGGTCCTCTTGGTCGTGGTGGTGGTGGCTGAGATGCTCCTGCTGCAACTGTAGCCATTTCTCAGTACAAATAGGTACTAATAGTTCTGGAAACAGGTCTTCCTCACTCAAAGTACAAAGTGAGAATGAGGAAAAAAGGTGGGGGCTTTCATCATTAGGAAACCAAAACTGTCCTGAACCAATGAAAAGTGTTATTTTCAGGTCACATGACCAGGGCTTTCATCATTTGGAAACCAAAACTGTCCGGAACCAATAAAAAGTGTTATTTTTAGGTCACATGACCCGTTGTGCTTACGCTTACGTAGTGCGATCATATGCGCTCGGGTGCTTCCAGGTGCGCTTATGCCGTGCGTATCACGCGGACGCGGCTACGCGATACGTCGCGATGATGTTTTCGTTCGCGGCAATAGCGCTAACGGGACGCTCACCAGTACGCGCACCGGGACGCGCCGCAAGACTACGCTTACCGGTGCGCTCACCGGTACGCGCACCGGGAGCGCTCAAGGGCAAAAAAAACCCCATATATATATACATTAAAAAAAGAGTATTACATAAATATACAATATAGGATTCATTATAACAAATATTATATTTGATAGCAATAGAAATTTGCTATTAAAAAAACTTTGAAATTCACTGAAAAAACATAGGTTTGAGGCCCTATATATAGTTAGGAATTAGCATTTTCAAAACCTATGAAATTCACTGAAAAAACCATAGGTTTCACACCAGTTATAGTTAGGAATTAGCATTTAAAAAACCTATTCAATTCACTGAAAAAACCATAGGTTTCATATAAGTTATAGTTAGCTGGAAATTTTACTCACATAAAACCATTGAAATTCCTACGTTATAGTTAGTTGGACTCACTATAACTTGCGCGCCTGCAATGCACTGCTGATGACGTCACATATTACATCACTCATGACATGGTCAGTGACATCACTCATGACATCACTGATGACACCATCATTGTGACACAGTGACAGTGTAATGTAACCCTTGAAACACATATTCAAAAATAGAAACTAACATTTTCAAATAAATGGAGATACCCATACCAGTTACAACAACCAATTCAGTAATTCCACCATCTATATACACATCCACTCATTCAGCAACAGTTCTATATAGTCACTCATACATATACTCACTTATCATATGTAGTGATACATATATACATCCTGTTACACACTGACAGTCATCCAAAAGTTACTCACACACATACTCACACATGCAAATAAACTATTTAACATCCATTTATTTGCATATACAACTATACACACACTAGCACATTACTTCTAAGGAAACTTACACATACTTACTCTCTTAAACAATCACTTATAGAAACACATACTTATTTAAACAGGAACTCTTTCAATCTCTCACTCTCACATATACTCACATATACATCAATACTCACATATACTAGATTAAAACATATGTAGTTACTCATAAAGACACTAGTGAGACAGTCATTCACTCACTGACACACACATATACACCCTCATCCACCCATACAGTCCTGCAGATATGCTGTCTTCAAAACACATACAAACAGTGAGTTAGTCATTGATGCATCTATGTGCTAAGTAACACCCCCACCAAACCATACAGACACTCATACTGATATTAAAAAAAATCTAATAACACATATACACACACATGTAGCTACTCACCAACCCATGCAGCCACTTATACACAAAGTGAAACACTGATACAAACATTTAAATATTTAAACAATGCTCGCTAATAAGTGTATTCACTAAGATACACTTAATAAGCCAGATAACCAATCATTTTTTTTTAAACATCCATTAAGACACTTATTTAAACATTTATTCTTCCATCGACCTTTACATATACATGTATAAAACATATTTATTTTTCAGAAAGACACACATTCACTGGATGGTGTGTTTGAAGCTAAATGGTGCGCCTCCAGAGAGAGGCGGAACATGGAGAAATATCTTCATTTCTTCCAGTTTGTGTCTCTTTCCATGTGTGCTGCATTCTTCTGCCACTAGGAATCATTCATCTGGTGAGTCTCCAAGGATGGCAGTGTATTATGAAAATTACAGTCTTGCACAGTGCTGCTAAGATTCACAATTGCACTTTGTTTAACCAGAATCTTCTTTATGATAGTTACATCCGATTTGCAATTGGGTGGGACCCATTTCTAGCTAAACCGTGTGGTCAGCAGCTTCAAAAATTTCATCTAGAGCTGAAATTTTCTTCTAAGCACATCAAGCTGTTTTCACTTATATGCAAAGAACCATAAAGTCTGGCTGGGATTTAACTAATTGGTTTCAATAAAAATGTTCTTGCAGACTGCATCAAAATAAACAAATATAAAAGTACATTAGAGATAACATTATCATGGTTGCATGTATGGGTTTCGGCAACATTCACAAACCGTTTAGCCTTCGACCTGTTTATATTGTCCCAAGACCAATCCATGGAATTGTTAAACCATAATACTCAGTAAACATTTAACCCTCAAACTATAAAAATTACCATAATATAAAACAGAACAACAAAACATAATATAATGCAACATAACAACATAACATAACAGCATTCGTAAAGTGTAATTGTCAAGTTGAGTTATCTAGCACTTCTCTCTCCTGACAAAGTGTTGTAGAGCTTTGCGGCAAGTAGCACGCTACCCCAGAACCCAAGTTTAAAGTCAAATAGTTAACAATACACAAGGTCACTGGAATCATGCGGCAGGAGAGGGCCAAATTATGCGGCAGAGTTGAGTAAATTATGCAGCAATAAACACCAAATTATGTGGCATGATGCGCCACTTTTTTAAATCGTGTTACTTCGCTATTGTGTACTTTTTACACTTGTTAACACTGCCTGGGCCTTGGGTGCACCCCATTAGTACGCCATCTAATACCCAAATATAGAAATGAGCAACAGAAAGGTGACCAGTCAACCTTTTCAAAAGGCCTTCCACTGCGTGGCAACACGTGACACTGTATTTTTAGTAATTTTTGACCCATTTCAGCTAGAAACAAATGTTTTTTGCTAAAATCTGCAGATTGTGCAACATATGATGGATTATGTGGCAAATGCAGCAAATCTGAAATATTGCAAAAATCGCAGAGGCTGCACAATCACATAATTTCAGGGGCCCTGGCTGTATATACCAATAGTTAAACGTTTGTGTTAAGCTTTGTAAAATCTCCTATAAAACATATATATATAGCCTAACCTGACTTATAAACTAGGCCGCAGAGGGTGGACAGTTATTGCGGCTCTTGGCAGCCCCTAATGTGCTTGCACAGAAACAAGACTTGGACTGTAATTCCTTTGATTCAAATAGACCTCTGTGTTTTATGCACTTTGCTTGCCAAGTTTCTACCCGGGTGCCTGGAGGCGCAGGTTGCAGCCATGGTGCTTCTGCCAGAGTGGATTCTTGCCCAGCTGGTCGAGCTCAGCAAGTCTGTGTTGTGAAGTTTTTCCATTGAAGGAATAGCTTTCTCTCAGTCCCTCACAAAGGACAAAATAAATAATGTTAAAATATTTCCCCCTATAACATTTTAATTCTAAAAATTACCATTTGTCAATGTACTGGTGCGCGATTACGACATGAATTAATTTCAGATGGGGGTGTGGTTCTCACCAGAGCTGCTTTTATTTCTATTGTGGTGCTGACTGACTAGCCTCGTTATCACAAATCATTTTATTTTCTTGTCCTCCAAAATATATATGCACACACACACATCTCCCGCCTCCCTCTCCCAATTACATAGCAGTGAAGCAGTGCTTAATTTGAGCCAGTGGTTTCCGGTGCTGGCACCAGGGCTTAATTGTCTACGCCTGGCTTGTAACAGTCTGCCACATGGTGGCGCTGTCTGTTTAATTTAAAGCTGAGCACAACAGTAATTTATTTTATTCAATATACATTAAAAATGACTATTGACTGCCGCCCAAGCCATTCTTATAGCTGTATTGTCACATTTGTAGTAGTGTGATGAATAGTGGTTGTGGTGGTAACTCCATTGTCAGTGATGGAAGAGGCAATAGGTGCGGCAAGCTGCTGTGGCCCCCTGATGAGGGCACTGGCATTTTTTTTTTTTTTACAAATTAGGTCCTGCAGCGGAGGAAGACATTTTGTGGCGTACTTCACTAAATTATTTGGCAATGCCAGACAATCTATGTAGTGAAAACATAAATTATGCGGTAAGGTAAGGCAACATTTTCAGCATATAATACACCATCCTTCTGTTTTATTGCTCAGCTATTTTAGCCCCTAACAAGTGACACAAAGGTGCTTCTATGTCATACAAACACAAGTTTGTTAAGAAAGAAGATTACGCACATTCAAAAGATCCTATTCAAAATGTTATTCACTAATATATTGCACGGAAGTATAGAACACTATTTTATGTGCCCATAATAAAATAAATTGTGCAAACATATACACCATTGCATTCATCAGAAACCAAACTTACACGTATGCACTTTCGTATCCAAGCTGGTCCCATTTTGCTAGTGGCCCATTTATATTCTAAAACCTGCCTTTAGTCTGACATTACTATGTTTTTATACTATCAGCTACTGCATATTCTCCTTTTTTATGAAACAAAGCACAGTGCAGTGTATTGAACTTTATTTCATAGGTGTCTCACTAGGAATCACTTTGGCATTAAAGACATGTGTTCCAATAAATATTTGCACCATGACTGGGATTCTTATAAAGTTCAAGTGCCTTCTTGAAATAATTACTACCTTGAGAACAGTGTGTGTTTGTAGACATGAATTTGTGTGAATACTGAAACAGAACATTTTCATAATGAAGAAGGCATAATTCCTTCTGCCATGTTTGCATTACATATAAGTATTTAAGGTTTTTGTTTGTGCTAAAGTCAAAAGTGTGCCCCTTACCTCCAAATTCATTAATAGGGTGCTCCAAAGACCTGGTCAACAACTAATGCTGCATCTGCAAACACGAAGAAAATGACAAAATGCCTAACCCCGAAGACCTTACAATATTGACACATCCGCAGAAGCCAAGAATTACACCAATACCATCAAAGAAGCTGCAAACATAAGCAAAATAGTCTTGAAGACAATCAAGCTCAGCATCAATATCCTACTTAACCTTCCAGACCTGAACTTCAGAGACAATCGCTATTCCATGGACATCTTACTGTGAAAACATTCTGATCCATTAGCAGCCAAAGCATCACGCCTGGCTCTCCTTAGAAAATGACCACTCTGTGCTGCATCCCACAAGGCTCATTTTTCAAACCCTGTCATCGACAGACCTCTCGGACATCATCAACTCCCTCAAAGTCACCTCCGATGAAGATGATGTTTTACGCTCATCCATTCATCAAAGCCCTCCCTGGAGAACCTTTCTCGCTCATACTGAATCATCATGACCGGCACCCTCAATCAAGGCACCTTCCCAGGAGCTTTCGTGTTTGGCCAGGTCCTCCCACCTCTGAGGAAACTCCCACTAGACCCTGGTACCTTGCCAGGTACGCGGCTATCAATCTCCGAAGCTTCATTTCACGTTAATTGAAAATCAGTCTATGCAAAACTCTACGATCAGCACCACCCATCTCTTGTATGGATACTAGTTCAGGTCATGTCACAGCATGAGACTGATACACCTTAAATCTTAGACTATCCCCTCTTGGCTCCAGATAAAGTTTACTACTGTCTCCCTATATTACTGCATCTCTCAGCTGCCTTTGAGGGCATCAATTTCCCCACCTTGCCCCACATACTGTACTCTCATCCGGTATTCATTGGCAATTTCCTTCTTTGGTTCTTCTCTTGACTATTTAACATCATTCATTCACATGGGCAGCTCGAGCTATGAGGTGCTCCCTATAACCTTCTGATTCCCACAGGGTTCCAGCTCGTTCCCTGTCATCTTTTACCTCTGCATGGGTCTCTACTCAGTTATAGTCGTCAACATGTATCAATGGGCTATATCACACATCTCTATCTGAAAGACTACTCTACTTCAGACGTTCAACACCTCAAACACGCCTGCTCCTCACCGAGAGTCGGACATCTCCACCTACGTGAAGCTCAACCTTACCAAGACAGAATTCGTACTATTTACAAGGAACAACAAGTAATTGGTCCAAACAAGCTTAATGACATGAATCTGGGTTGGGTTGACTCCCAATGTCCACCCAATCGCAAGACAGCAAACCTCACCCTTTATACTCACCTTGGCTCACTTGGCCACTGGATTCAAGATAGCCTGGCTGATGAGGATTATGAATCCCAAACCGGTCCCAGGATGCTTGTTTCCGGTCCAGGGAAGACATGGCTTGGCAGTTCGGGCTGGACTGTTCCCATGAGGGACAGGGTCAGACTGATTTGCATATGGCCATGTCTGAACTGGGTGGTTGAGTGAGCTAAAGAATGGTGATGGATTAAACCCAGATCAGTTGACTTGGGGTGAGTGTTTGATTTGCTCAAACGCTCCGTCCATCATCCCCTTTTGTATTGCTTTGTTCGCCCTAAGTGTGGCAGGGTATGCTCAGACGTGAGTCCCTTGCTCACTTAGCCACTGGATTCAAGATAGCCTGGCTGATGAGGATTATGATTCCGAAACCGGTCCCAGGATGCTTGTTTCCGGTCCATGGAAGTCATGGCTTGGCAGTTCGGGCTGGACTGTTCCCATGAAGCACAGAGTCAGACTCATTTGCATATGGCCATGTCTGAACTGGGGTGGCTGAGTGAGCTAAAGAATGGTGATGGATTAAACCCAGAACAGTTGACTGGGGGTGAGTGTTTGATTTGCTCAAATGCTCCATCCATCATCCCCTTTTGTATCGCTCAGTATCAAGGAACACATCACCAAATAAACCAATACAGATTGGTACCAGTTCCCCCATTGAGGAAAGTGAAATCTTCTTACAATAAATAATTGCTATCCAAGCTCTCATGCTACTACAGCACAGTTGTAGCAATGCCAGGCACTTTGGCATCCCCGACTCCACACCGGCCCACTTAAGAAGATTATATATGCCGCTCAGCATTTCTTATCAAGGACCTGAAGAAATAATACCACATAACCACATGTAGTTGGACTTCCTCCCGCTCTACTTGCCCGAATGCACCATCTTCAAATCCAGCTGCTTCATATACAAAACCATCACACCAGATACCCCCACTTTTCTGACTGACAAGGTAACCACCTTTGTTGGCTGTTGGCACACCCATAGCAAAGATACCATCAGGCTGGATATAAAGAGATGTAAAAACGAAACAGCAAGGCAACAGACTTTCTCCATTTATCTACTCAGGATCTGGAATGACAATCCTCTTTCCACTCACCAACTCTGCTCCAATTTAGAAAAGAGGCAAAGACAAACTTCTTTAACCCGTTGCGTGCTTCTGTCGGCCAACGGCCATCATGAGCACTACCTTCGTAGCGCTGCGTACATCCGTTGGCCGACGCAGCTCCGCTCTCACAATGGAATGCCCGCATTGCGGCGTATTTTGCGCTGCGGTTAACGGGTTAAAGAACAACACATCACAGCAAAGAGTCCACCTCCACTCCCAGAACCCAGCTTATACTCCAACCACTTTTTGGTTGTATCTTTGCCTTTGACCCTGTACAGTGCTCTAATTCCTTTTGATAGTTAAGGTTTGTGGCACAGCAAATTGTTTTTCAGGGCTGTTTTGAACTCCCTAAAGGAGTGACAGCAATGCACTTGCAAGCGAGTTCCAGCGAAGGGATCCTAGAAGGTAGAAGGAGCACGATCTGGATGCTGCCCAGAGATCTTCAGGTGTAGTTAGGAGACCTTAGATTCCAGGTGGGAGTCTTATCCATGACTTTCCTTTTTCTTTTCTGAGCTTAAACGCCCCACGAATGCGTTGAATGAAGTACCAGGTGATTTCACTAAATAATTCAAGACACAAATTAGACCTTTATTATTCTTTCCTACTGAAATAGCAGACATGCTTCATACAGGACAACTTCTCATAATCCTGTCAATGGGAAAGTTAGAAATACCTGTCAAACTTCTTCTCAAGATCCTGTGGTGGTACCTAGGGTTCTAGAACTTTCCCCCATGGGAAAGCAGCTAGTGTGCAATGTACAATCCTTCCTTCTCCCCATTAATCCATCCTTTCCTTCATATATTGATTAATCCATCAATCCATCCATCCACCCTTCTCTCCATTCATTGATCAATCAATTCTCCATTCATTGATAAATCAATTCTCTCCATGCATTCATCCACCCGTTCCTCCATCAACCATCTCACATCTTTCCTTCCATTCACAACCCTTCTCTCCATTCATCCATCCTTCCATCCATCCATCCACCATTCCCTCCATCCATCATTCCCTCCATCCATCCACCCTTCCATCCATCTATCCATCTATCCATCCACCCACCCATCCATCCATCCATCCATCCATCATTTTCTCCACTTTTCTCACACTCTCCTCATCCCTTCTCTCTTTCCATTGCTTCTCCCATGCTGCGGTCTTGTTCTTTTATTGACATGAGGTTTTGGAAGTCTCATGCCATGTAGCTTTTTGAGGTTTCCTTCGACCCGTTCCATAGTTACTGTGACTGCTATGTATTGACGTTTTGTGTTTACGTGGGTGTTGGAGATTGAGTGATTGTTAATGATTGTCTCTGTACTCCATGGGCAAGGGAATTACTGTTCTTTGTTAAATAGCATGTAAGAAAGGAAGGGGTGTTGCACCCTGTTTGTGACCATTCCCTGTATGTCTGATCTGGTGTCTGCAATGTTGAGAGTGAATGAGGATGTACTAGAATATTGGTGTGTGGAAGGTGAGAGTGAATGATGTACTAGAATGTTGGTGTGTGGAAGGTGACAGTGAATGGTGTACTAGAATGTTGGTGTGTGGAAGGTGAGAGTGAATGATGTACTAGAAGGTTGGTGTGTGGAATGCTGAGAGTGAATGATGATGTACTAGAATGTTGGTCTGTGGAAGGTGAGAGTGAAAGATGATGTACTAGAATGTTGGTGTGTGAAATGCTGAGAGTGAATGATGATGTCATATAATGTTGGTGTGTGGAAGGTGAGAGTGAAAGATGATGTACTAGAATGTTGGTGTGTGAAATGCTGAGAGTGAATGATGATGTCATATAATGTTGGTGTGTGGAAGGTGAGAGTGAAAGATGATGTCATATAATGTTGGCGTGTGGAAGGTGAGAGTGAAAGATGATGTACTAGAATGTTGGTGTATGGAATTCTGAAAGTGAATGACGATGGACTAAAATATCGGTGTGTGGATTGCTGAGAGTGAATAATGGTGTATTAAAATGATAACGTGTGGAAGGTGAGAGTGTATGGTGATGTACTAGAATGCTGGTATGTGGAATGGTAAGAGTGAATGATGAGGTACTAAAATGTTGGTGTGTGGAATGTGAGAGTGAATGATGATGCACTAGAATGTTGGTGTGTGGAATGCTGAGAATGAATGATGATGCACTAGAATGTTGGTATGTGGAATGCTGAGAGTGAATGATGATGTACTAGAATGTTGGTGTGTGGAAGGTGAGAGTGAAAGACGATGTACTAGAATGTTGGTGTGTGGAATGCTGAGAGTGAAAGACGATGTACTAGAATGTTGGTGTGTGTCTCCAGTGTCAGCCAGTAGATAGTTATAGTTGGTGGGAGGATGTAGCCCTGACTGGGGCTAGGTACCCCACATGGTACCTAGTAATAATAATAATATGATTTGTATAGAGCATAGTTACATCAGTTTACATGTCCCAGCTCGGGTGTTTAATTCCTTTGATGCAGAGCATAATGTGCCAAAATAGCTGAGATTAAGTCGATCTAAAGAGCCAAGTTTTTAGTTCCTTATGGAAGGATAACTCTGATTTTTCTTGCCTAAGTGGGAGAGGGAGGGAATTCAACAACTTGACTGCCTAATAGGTGGAAGAGCAGCCTTCGATCGGGCTCTTTGATGCTGGGAATACACGGTAGGAAAGCCTCAGCTGATCTCAAGCTTCTTTAACCCATTCCATGCTGGTGACGGAACCGCTCCGTCACCAGCCTCGGTCCCGCTGTGCTGGTGACGGAGCGGTTCCGTCATGGCCCGCTCAGCGCGCCTTTGCTGCACTGATTTCTCGCTTGCGCGACGCGTTCTATTGAGCGGGCGAGGCCGTGACAGAACCGCTCCGTCACAAGCACAGCGCGACCGAGGCTCGTGACAGAGCGGTTCCGTCACAAACATGGGAGCGCCTCATGGCCCCCCTCCCCCCTAGCGCTGCGGCGGAATTGCCGCCGCAGCAAAGGTGTTCAGGGGAGTAGGGATGCGATGCAATCAAAGGATGCAAATAACTAGTACCTATGCTGTTGAGAATTTTGCGGCAATAACATATGTCTTCGAAGGAAACCTGTTCCCTCAAAGGAAGCCAATGCAACTTTGCCAGAGACTGAGCTGAGGGGGCGCTTCAAGGCAGATTTAGTAACCGCCGAGCTGCCATATTCTGCACATGCTGGAGTCTCAATAATTGTGCCTGAGAGATCCCAAGGACATTTCAGTGGTCCAGTGTGGACATAATCAAGGGCTGGACTACTGTCTTCCCGGCTGCCTCAGGTAGGAAACAAGGATTTTTTTAAAGGATTTTAAAATCCAAAAACTTTGTCCTGCAAGGCTCGCGATTTAATTATCAAAAGATTTATTTGAGTCAAACAATATGCCTAGATGTCTGACCTTGGCTTAGGTGTAGGGAAAGTGCCCAGGGAGTCAGGCCACCAGGCAGTCGACCAAATTGAAGGTTGCTTACCGAGGATGAGAACCTCAGTCTTTCCTGCATTAAGCTTGAGACAACTGTGGCTCATCCATTGAGCCACCTCTGTCAGGCAGGAGCAAAGCATCACGGCACAGTTGGATGCATCTTGAGAAAGAGTGATTATCAACAGCGTATCATCGCCGTACAACACAATGTTAAAGCTGTAGCACTTGATGATGTTGGCCAGGTTGAATAACTTCAGGGTCTGGGAACACCATTGAGGCACCCCCTGCTGCAGTAGAAAAGCCTTTGAAGAGTAAGGTTTTTGTGCCACCTGAAAAGTACAATCTTGTAAAAAAAAGACCAACCACCGCAGAGCCTTGCCACCAATTCCACGGTGCGCAGCCGTTCAAGAAGCAAACTATGGGACACAGTATCAAATGCGGTGCTGAGGTCTAGCAAGAGCTATAGCAATACGGTTGTGTCTCTTCTATCCCCAGACAGACGGATGGATTCAGGGGCAAACAATTTCACCGACTCTGTGCTGTATTAGGGGAGAAAGCCTCATTGAGTCTTATGCTGTAGATCCTGATCTTCAATAAACGAGGAAAGCTGTTGGTTTATATATTTTTCTGCTACCTTCGACAAAAAGGGGAGCAGCGAAATAGGTCTAAAATTCTCTGACTTAGTGGCATCCAGCATAGGCTTCTTTACCATAGGCACTATAATAACATGTTTCCAGGATTGGGCAACCTCTTCATTCCTGAAGGAACTGTTAAAAAGATCACATATCACTGGAGCATTGCCAGTTACACCCTACTCCAGGATAGCAGGGGAGGCGGGGTCTGCGGAGGCACCTGATTTCACAGATTCCGTGATCGGAATTAATTCCGCGGTTGTATTCACTTTGAAACTAGAGAGTGCTTCTCTATCCTCTTAGGTTTGAAATCACACTTTAAGGCAGGGAGCACTTCTGACAGACTCAGGAAAGGTAAATGGAGGCAACCGTACCGAAGAAGTACTGATAAAGGGAGTCGCAATGGTCTTAGGATGGAGGAACTACCTCTGAGACACGATCAAGAGAAGAAAGTGACTTAACTATTGAGAAGAGTCCAGAGGAGGAATTCTGCGCTGACTCTATTTTGACTGCATAAACGTTGCACCACATAATCTTAATATGCCTGTAGTATACCTTCAGGACTGTGCGATAGTTGGTCTTATCAGCAAGATCGACATTTTTGCGACAAATGCCTTCTAGGCTCTTGCAGTTTTTCTACAAGATGTATAATTCTTCACTGAACCATTCTGCCGATGGCTTCAATCTTCTGACAACATGCTTGCCAGCTGTTGCAATCTGGTCCAATGCACCCTTGATCCACTCTGTCGTTGGGAGTCAGCTGCATCAGTACAGTACTCCAGAGCAGGACAGCTCTCTTTCAGAGCTTGGGTAAATACGGTAGAGTTCACTTTCACCCATCTTCGAGTCTTGGGAGGCTAACCAGAAAGAGATGGGCATACGGAACAGTACCGCAAATTTATCTGACCATGATGGAGGCGGGATAGGGGGATCCACCACCAGGTTGGTTAGGTTAGAAAAAACAGGGTCCAGTGTGTG
Organism: Lissotriton vulgaris; assembly: GCF_964263255.1. Lineage (NCBI taxonomy): Eukaryota > Metazoa > Chordata > Amphibia > Caudata > Salamandridae > Lissotriton > Lissotriton vulgaris. The sequence continues at coordinate 1,056,062,169 of NC_141699.1, forward strand.
AACCATCCTATGAGTCGGGCATGAACCAATTGCACCAGGAAACAACCGTCACAACGCAGGCTTTACAATGCATGCTATTACCCCACATGCCATTACAACGAATTGGCTTGCTGTAGGTGGTATAACGTGTTGCATTTAACTGCAACGCCTTCCCTACTGTTGCACAGACTGGAATTGGAATAGTAAATAATACTATTCCAAACTCCAGCGCACCCCGACAGCAAGTCATTGTAATAACTAGGGTTGTACTGTCATGTGGGGTCAAAGCATGCTTTGTAACTTCACACACTCAATTGCACCAACTGGAGTGCCTCTAGATCTTCAACTAAGGCAGCTGCTGTCGAACAGTCTGCGTTGTCAACATGGAGATTCAAGTCTCCAATTACAGTAAAGTTTGAATACCTTAAGACATGATCTGGCAGAATGTTGGCTAAAGAGACAATAAAAGTTGAAGCCGAACCAGGACGACGATATACCTAGAGTCCTATTAGAGTGAGGTTGCCCGAGAGCGCACAAGAGAAAAAAGTATCCTCACTTCCTGAAATTGCAATCTCCGAGAAGGTGTAGTGAAGAGGTTGTTTGAAAATAATTGCAGTCCCACCTCCCCTGTGCAGAGGCTTATCAAGTCTAACAATAGCATATCCCTGGGGACCGGCCGTGAGAACATCTGAAGCTGAACCATCCCGACGGCCATGCCGCGGATAGAAAAATGGCATCTGGGGAACCGTCCGGTATAAAATCATACAATTCCAGTTTATGTTTAGCTAATGCGCGACAATTTACAGAGTAGAAAAGTGCCATTAAGGGAGTAGATGGTGTCTTTTTAATCATGGAGTTAAGCTCCATCTATGTCGAAATGTGAACCTACACTTACCAGAGCAAGGGATCCAGAGTCTCGCATGAATGCTACAAGCTCCTAGAAGCCATGTGCCTCAGTTACATAGAGGTATACTGCAAGGGGGCTGATGTAAAATGAGCAGTGGGCCTGGCCCATGGCGCTGGCCGGGAGCGGACAGGTACAGACGGGCTCTAATGGGCTTGCTTTAGGTGGAGGGGAGCAACAAAGGACCCTGCGGCCCAGGGGTGTATGGGGGGCCTCAGGCTTACCCATACTGGAGAGGGCCCCCTCAGCCCATACTGATATGAGAGTGTGGGCCCCCTTCAGCATATCTTGCAGGAGGTAGCCCTCATTTTTTGCTACACCACTGCTTAGGCGCGCCCGTGCAGCTGCCATCTTTAAATAGCCCACCTCTAAAAAGAGGCGTGGCTATCCCAAGTGTACGCCAAAACCAGGGGGGCCACAAACATCGAACTGGAGCCCAGTAGCCCTGTTCCCTTCAGGCATGCTTCCCTACCAGATGGAAGCTACTAGCGTAATTAAAGTAAGATGAAAGAAAAAGTTAATAAAGTAAAACACATAAACCAATTATAAAGCAGGGTAGCTGATCTAAGATGGCGCCCATTAAAATGGAGCCAGGCAACTCAGAGCGTGCTAGGGAGCTTCACAAGGAAATTAAAATGAGTGTGTGGGGACGTCGTCATAGCAACACCAATGTGGCAGGCCAATCAGCATAGAATGCTCCTCGCGGGAGCCTAAACTAAAGAAGATGTCCTCCTTTACCTGAATGGCTCCTTACTCATCTTTGGAGAATTTTCATCAAGACTTTACAGATCTATTTTCATTACAATTGTTTGAAAAGTGTATAGATCAGGCACAGGCAGTAACTCTATATAGTGAATTAATTCAGAGAGGAGGTAATAAAAAGGGGATGGCTGGAAGATTACTTTCAAGAGAAGTCTTGGTCGTTTTAGGTTTATGGTGCAGATTCTTGGGGTATGTAGGTCTTCTGCAATATTTCAGTGATTTATGGATGTTTTCCTCTGGGAGGGTTGAATATATTCAATGTGATTTATCTAGACGGACCTTGTTTTTTTGTAAATCGGTGGAACATCAGCAAGATGTAAAGGGAGTTCTGGGAAGGGTTTGAGCAGACAACTTCTGTGAGAACCCTGGAAAAAGAATTCCAAGTCCAATAAACTAACATCCCTGGAAATGTACTTGTAGTCTTGAATCAGGTTAAGGTCCAGGCTATTTTCAGATGCTCCAGGGATGTTCAAATGCTGAAAAAACATTAATTGATAGATACTGTACACTTGTGGCAAGGCTGGACAAATTAATTTTTCTATTGTGTGCAAAAGTGATGAAGATGATGAATTCCAGCAGTTGAAGACAGCCTTTTGTTCACTGCCAGTTTTTTCAGCCAAACCCATGTGAGTAGTTATTTTTGGAAAATGATGCATGAAATATTGCAGTTGAAGCTCTGCCTTCATCAATATGTGATGATGGATAAATACATGCAGTGGCTTACTACTCAAGAAAATGAAATGCACTCTTTTTCATGCAGACATTTTATTTTGTAAAAGAAACTTGTGGTCACTGAAGGGAGTATTTAGAGGACATTACAGTACAGTTTCAGAACTTTCCAGATGTACATAGTGTGGTGCTTGTGGAAACCTTAAGGTATGTGTGTAAGCATCAAGAAAAATGGATGATGCTTTTCTCTAGAGTCTGCTTTATATTAGCTTTTCTGCCTAGAAGTAATAATGACATTGGACAGCAGATGCATTTCACGATAAGGCTGCAATCCAGTGGCTAGTTAAGTAATGGACAAGGTCACATAATACCTGGTTTAGTGTCCTGATCTGACTGGCAGACATGACAGCGGCATTCATTGGTGGATTCACACAGCGACTCAGAACAGTAACAAGCAGGGTGTTTGTGGTCTCACAGGGCAGTTGCAACCTTTGCTGTCACGTGCATCGGCATCAGTGTCTCTGTGGCAAAGTTCACAGTGTTACAAGAAAAGAACCCATGGCAAGCTGCTCACCAACAATGGTTCACACTTGAGACACTTGAGAACCCAGGGTACGCTGCTCACCAACAAAGGTTCACACTTGGGAATCCAGGGCAAGCTACTCACCAACAATGGTTCACACTTGAGAACCCAGGGCACGCTGCTCACCAACAAAGGTTCACACTTGAGAACCCAGGGCACGCTGCTCACCAACAAAGGTTCACACTTGAGAACCCAGGGCACGCTGCTCACCAACAAAGGTTCACACTTGAGAACCCAGGGCACTCTGCACACCAACAAGAGTTCACACGTGAGACACTTGAGAACTCCGGGGAAGCTGATCAGCAACAATGGTTCACAGTTGAGATACTTGGGAACCCAGGGCATGCTGTTCACCTACAACGGATCACACTTGATACACTTGAGAACCTAGGCCACGCTGCTTACCAACAATGGTTCACACTTGAGAACCCAGGGCAAGCTGCTCACTAACAATGGTTCACACTTGATACACTTGAGAACCCAGGTCACGCTGCTTACCAACAATGGTTCACACTTGAGAACCCAGGGCTCTCTGCTCGCCAACAAGAGTTCACACGTGAGACACTTGAGAACTCAGGGGAAGCTGCTCACCAACTACGGTACACACTTGAGACATTTGAGAACCCAGGGCATGCTGCTCACCAACAATGAATCACACTTGAGACACTTGTGAACCCAGGGCACGCTGCTCACCAACAATGAATCACACTTGAGACACTTGTGAACCCAGGGCACGCTGCTCACCAACAATGGTTCACACTTGAGACACTTGTGAACCCAGGGCACGCTGCTCACCAACAATGGTTCACACTTGAGAACCCAGGGCACGCTACTCATCAACAACGGTTTACACTTGAGACACTTGTGAACCCAGCGGAAGCTGCTCACCAACAATGGTTCACACTTGAGACACTTGAGAACCCATGGAAAGCTGCTCACCAACAATGGTTCACACTTGATACACTTGAGAACCCAGGGCACTCTGCTGACCAACAATGGTTCACACTTGAGAACCCAGGGCACTCTGCACACCAACAAGAGTTCACACGTGAGACACTTGAGAACTCCGGGGAAGCTGATCAGCAACAATGGTTCACACTTGAGACACTTGAGAACACAGGGCACGTTGCTCACCAACAATGGTTCACAGTTAAGATACTTGAGAACCCAGGGCACGCTGTTCACCTACAACGGATCACACTTGATACACTTGAGAACCTAGGCCACGCTGCTTACCAACAATGGTTCACACTTGAGAACCCAGGGCAAGCAGCTCACTAACAATGGTTCACACTTGATACACTTGAGAACCCAGGCCACGCTGCTTACCAACAATGGTTCACACTTGAGAACCCAGGGCTCTCTGCTCGCCAACAAGAGTTCACACGTGAGACACTTGAGAACTCAGGGGAAGCTGCTCACCAACTACGGTACACACTTGAGACATTTGAGAACCCAGGGCATGCTGCTCACCAACAATGAATCACACTTGAGACACTTGTGAACCCAGGGCACGCTGCTCACCAACAATGAATCACACTTGAGACACTTGTGAACCCAGGGCACGCTGCTCACCAACAATGGTTCACACTTGAGACATTTGTGAACCCAGGGCACGCTGCTCACCAACAATGGTTCACACTTGAGAACCCAGGGCACGCTACTCATCAACAACGGTTCACACTTGAGACACTTGTGAACCCAGCGGAAGCTTCTCACCAACAATGGTTCACACTTGAGACACTTGAGAACCCATGGAAAGCTGCTCACCAACAATGGTTCACACTTGAGACACTTGAGAACCCAAGGCACTCTGCTCACCCACAATGGTTCACACTTGAGACACTTGAGAGCCCAGGGCACGCTGCTCACCCACAATGGTTCACACTTGAGAACCCAGGGCACGCTACTCATCAACAACGGTTCACACTTGAGACACTTGTGAACCCAGCGGAAGCTGCTCACCAACAATGGTTCACACTTGAGAACCCAGGGCACGCTACTCATCAACAACGGTTTACACTTGAGACACTTGTGAACCCAGCGGAAGCTGCTCACCAACAATGGTTCACACTTGAGAACCCATGGAAAGCTGCTCACCAACAATGGTTCACACTTGAGACACTTGAGAACCCAAGGCACGCTGCTCACCCACAATGGTTCACACTTGAGACACTTGAGAGCCCAGGGCACGCTGCTCACCCACAATGGTTTACACTTGAGAACCCAGGGCACGCTACTCTCCAACAATTATTCACACTTGAGACACTTGTGAACCCATGGGAAGCTGCTCACCAACAATGGTTCCTACCAAAGGCACTTGAGCTCTGTCCTTTTCTCCTGGCGGAAGGCACATGTGGTCGTCCTCCTCTTCTCTCCTAATGGTGTTAACTTGCTAGAACTCCATTTGTGACGATGTTATACTTGGGTGCAGACTGAGCAGCGTGGGTAAGTATATCATCTTGGACAACACACTCATAAAGTAGTGCTCACTCATAAAACACTGAGTGGCTGAATCCCTAATCAGCAGCATTAAGGCAGGTTCTCATCACACAATTATATCTACAGCCTTTTCTTTCAAATCACAGCAATAAAACGTATGTTCTTCAGTCCTTTCTGTTTTGTCCTGACTCTGTAGGAGGAAAGCACAGCTTCTCACTCTGTGCTCAATCTCCCTCTAGCTGGTCCAAAGAGTTTCTGCTTGAAGCCAAAGGTGAGTATGCATTTCATTAGATGAAGTCCTGCTGCCAGTAGGTTTTCACCTTTGTTTTATTTTTTGCCTGCTCCACCACTTTTTGTCAGTCCACTTATTTGTAATGATTATGCTTTTTTTCTGTCTCTCTTTGTTCAATCCAACCTTTGAAAAGTCTGTGTTGTAATAACTGTGTTTTATCTCTGTAAGAGCATTACTGATATACAAGGTCATATCATTTTATGTAAAAAAATAATAATATTATGGACATCTGGTTCACAGGGGCTAGCTAATTTTCACAATCTGTATCAGTTTGTCTTGAGCCATGGCTTCCCTTTCTGTACTTGCAGGGAGCATAGACACCATACTTTTAGTGCAACCGAGTTGGCTCCTATCAAGAGAAGTGAAGGATGGAGCTGGACAAGGAAAATCAGCTTTGTATGGTGAAACGTTTCAATTCCTTGGAGGAGGTGCTACCCAATGGCACCACACACAAACTACATTGCCCATGATTCCAGAGGTCTCACAAACATTTGGGTATAGCGGCAGCCATCTTTGATATTGATTATATGTTTAAAGAGGTCCAAGGCGTCTTTGGTAAGCAATCAAGATGTTTAGTTGCTGCAGCTGCGATCTTGCTATATAAAACCCGCGACAGCTTGAGGAGACGCATCGCTTTCTGGAAACCATCACTATATTCAGAAAAGTATTCTAAGGGGGCAATTGCATTCAAAGAGGTGACTTTGAGAATTTTAATTTGGAGATCAATCAATTTAATAAGCTGTGAACTAGAAATTAAATATTGACTGTAACATAAAGGGATTTCTGAACAGTTCCTCAAAGCTTTGGATCCGCATGATATGATATTGACAGACAGAATCCGTAAAGCTCAAGCGATTCATGATGTTGATTAGCTTTTTAAGGTATTGATAATTCGATGAGGCTAATTGCTGTAATCAACAAGGTAATGTATTACTGATTCATGGTGTATAGTTTTCTTTACAGAAATTAGGCGTAACCAGAGTGAAATATAGCCATTGTTATAATAAAGGTGACACAAGCAAAGTGTACAATATGTTTCCAAATATTAAATATTCCCCTTCACAGGAGTCAAAAATATAGAGTTAATCTGAAGGTATATTTTTGCAGATATATATACATATGGAAGTCACCGCCCTGTTCGGGCCAATGCCGTGGTCACGGCAGATGCAGCCCAGACCAGCATGATGGCAGATGCAGCCCAAATTGGGCTAATGCCATGACAGACAACCTGGACAGACTCTCTTTCTGCAGTGCCATGCAGAAACCTTCCTCTCAGCAGGTGGGCAGCCATCTTGGCACATCATGGAGATCCTCCTCCCCACCAGTGGAAATTGCAGACTTCATATGATGCCCACTCACCTTTAGGAGACTGTGACAGTCTGTCATCAACACTGGCTGCACGGAAGACCTTCAAGTATGCAGTGGTGCACCGCTTCCCTGGTCATGAAGGACTTGGAACTGGAACAAGGTGGGATGGTGTGGGGCCCACTTTTGACACAAATTTTTGATCCACTGCAGTATGAATGTATGATGTTACAACACATACATTTACAATGCATGCACTTACAATGCAGTTTTTACATCGCAACATCCACTACAACGCATTCCATTACATCGCATGACACTACATCGCATATTAAAAAACTACCTTTACAAGGCATTCCATTACATCGCATACTACCTTTGCAACGCATACCATTACAACGCATAAAATTACATTGCATTTAAGGTAAATATAAGATAGTATAGGGGTAACATTTACTATTCTAACTCCAAGGGGTGCAGCAGTAGGGTAAGTGTTGCATAGTGTAGGGGTAAAAATTACTATTCTAACTCCAGAAGGTGCAACACTAGGGTAAGTGTTGGATAGTATACGGGTTAAAATTACTATTCTAACTCCAGGGGGTGCAACAGTATGGTAAATGTTGGATAGTTTAGGGGTACTATGCGTTGTAATTGTATGCGTTGTAATGCCTTCATTGTAGTGACATACGTTGTAAAGGAGGTTGCGATGTAATGACTGTGTTGTAAGTGTACTGCGATGTAATGACTGCGTTGTAAAGGTTGTTTCTCCAGCAGAACTGGCTTCAGTGTTTATCCTCTCAAATGTCCTCCTCGGGCTCCTCTATGCTTCACAGAGTAGGTAGCAATGGGGCTGCCTAGAGCCTGAAGGACCCAAAAACATAGGCACAATGAAGTGTGAGGCTTCTGCACCTGGCTGTCATCAGCCCAACTGAAGAAGTAGGAAGGGGAAAAACATAAGTACAGGTCTCACCTAGTCAGTTCCTCAACTTTTACATGAGAACGTCACAGCAGCCCCACACCCTTAACCCCTACCATAAACCAAATGGCAGTGCACTGAAAGAACTAATCCACTGTCTAAAAAAAGGCCACATGTTTTTTAAAGATAATCCTGTCTCCATCCTACTTGCTTCATTGTCTGGATCACCTCCCTTCAGCATCAGGAATGAAGGCAATACACTTTCACTGTCTGGGGAACGGTCCTTATCCTCAATCTTGAGCAATGTCATGTCAGGAGCATCCAAATTGGACCCACTTTCTTCAGTATTGAGACTTACTCACATACTACCACACTCACACCCAAACACACCTCTACCAGTATGTGATATAGATTGAAAGCAGGCTAAATGTTTGGATGCAGGTATATGGGAGGAACAGCTGCCTAGAATATTCAGGCCACTTTTGGTGCACATAACCCATGGGGACATCAGTACTTTTAGTTTAATTGGAGGTAGCTCTCAGGAAGAGTAAGTGGCTCTCAGGAAGAGTAAGTCTGGGAGTTAAAAAAGGTTAATATGTGACTTCTAAATTTAATACACCAGCCAAAGGTGAATACAGTGGCCTGGAGAAATCGGACTCAAAGAAAGAGAAAATTAGCTTATATCTTGAGCTCATCAGGTTTAAACTAATCATGGAAATTCTCACATAATGAATTGTTATGTCAAAAATGTCAGCTCTGTCTCAAGAGCTATATTTATGGGGAAACAGGTCAACTAGAAAAGAAAAACAGTTAAGGGAACAGAGGTTCTGTGCAGCTATGTCTCACAATAGATATCCGGCAGTTCAATATAAGACAACTATACAAACTGCTGGCTTTCGACTTCGGATTTAGCTAAACTCAGGTTTAGGAACCTCCATCCGCATGTGGAGTATTCATGGGCTATTTTCCAAAGTGTGTAGCCTCATTCATTGATGCACTATGCACCACAATCAGCAGTGAGACCTTAAATGGAACCGTCCTGTCCTATAACAAAAATAGTCTTCCCGGCCCCAGTACTTACTGCATATCCAGGGGAAGTAAATGCCTATTCATCTGGGCCCCTCAGATCTGGAGCTCCCTTTCTGTGTCACTGTCTGCAAAGCCTGTTACACTCATTTTCGATAAAAGCTTAAAGACACTTACGTAAGATCTTCTATTTTGACACTGGAATTAAGTGCTGATAGGTGAGGTAGGTCAAGGATACAAAAATTCTACAAATCAAGCTGAAGTGACAGGCAATGCTCCCTTATGGCTTTCTCATGCACACTTCCTGCCTGGATTGTAGGCCTGGGCGTGAAATTCCACTCCACTTGTGGAGTTTGCAGAGTTTTACCCACCCTGCGCTCTGCGAGGTGTGTGGGGGAGTTTTTTCCTCATTTGCACTCGCCAACGTTAAGATGGCGAGCTTGAACAAGGAAAATCTTACTCCAGGCCACCTCCCTGCAAGATTTCTCAACACGGGCGGTTGCGGATGGCCGCAACCGCTAACGTTGAGAAAATTTCCATTTGCATTGTCAATGCTGCCGTTCCTATAGAACATCTACTCAAGCGGCAGAAAGAAGTAGCGCCCTCTTGCGGTGCACATGGTGTGATTTTTCAGCGCAGGTCAAACACCCAGTGTTAGAATGGCACAACCTAACACACTCCGCTGTTTGCAGAACTCCGCGTAGTGCATCAGAGTTTTTTGGTCACCTTGGGGAGTTCCGCATAGCGGAACTCCGCGAACTCTGCCCAGGCCTACTGGATTGACACCATAGCTGAAGCAAAGCAAATGATCCACTCATTATTTTAAGATATTGTTCATCCTAACAAATGTCATTTATGTTAGTCTAAAACTGCAAGGTACCAAAGAAATGTATCTTTTATTGCCAGAATAAATTCTTTGTTGGTCAGTTAATAGCGCATATACAGTTACATTGCCTACAAGCAGCTCTCCATACCTGGATATCCATAGTCTGCACATAAGAATGGTGTGTCCGAAATCTTAAATAGCACCACCTCACCCTCCTTCAACCACAGCTAGTCTTGAAAGGCCTATATCTAGAGTCTAGAACAATATAATACCATTTATCAAAATCTAACCACATTTCAAGTCCTCCCGTTCTCTAACTACACCAAATTCTAACCTCCCTATTCCCTCGTACACTTTTATTTACGAGTGTCTTTTTTATGCTAAAGACTGTGTGAATTGTTATATTGTATATACCTTAGATCTTGTCACTTATTTGTTTTTCTTTAAAATCTTCTTTAAGATTTTGATCATATTACAGGCACATAGATCAGAGAACACATAAATGAACTTATCAATATCTAAAAATTCAATGTCAAATTTTGGCTGCTTTGTGATCTATAAACTAACACAAACTACAAACACAAACTGACAAAGAAGTGGTAAACACATTAATCAATTCTGTTCTATAAGCATTAATTTCCATAAACCAAATAGGGAATTACATTTAGTTGTCACTTGGAAGATCTAAGATATCAATTCATCTTAGAATGTTCAGATTTTTGGGTGGGTTCAAGATTGTGACAGGCTTATCTTACATTTCTTTCACAAATTATTAAAACATGTATCCAATTTGTATCCTAGCAAAATTTAGAAGATCCCATGCTCTGCCATCTTATAGCACTCCTTGGTGCGTCATCTAAAATACTTGAAAGGATATTAGTTATTTTCATGGAAAATGAGGTGCTGCTAAGGATTTGATTTAAGAGAACACATAGGGATACAGACAGGCCATTCTAAGTTGTATACATTTTTCATTTTAAAGTTATATAATGCTTTAAGAAAATCAGCATTTGGCATCTTGGAGCTCACAGCCTGGAAATAGTAAAAGACGACAAGGGTCTGGCCAAACAACAGCTCCGAGCCACAATAACTAAGAGCAACACCTTAATTGCTGCCTTCAGCACCTCATGCAAGAAATTGAAAGACCCAACACTTGACCCCCTCCTAAAAGTCATGGCAGCAAAACACTTGCCAACCTTAACCTACCCTTGTTTAGTTGTGACTCTGCCCTCTTGGACAAACTCCAACCAAAAGTTTATCGTTATCTGCTAGATCTACCTCCTAGTTCTTCTCCAAGTCAAATTCGGCTGGAATATGGCTCAACGAGGCAATCCATAGCATGACACGGAGCGATTGTCAAATGTGGCTTTAAACTAAAACATGCAGAGCCCAACTCACTGAATAATATCCTGTGGTCTGCAATTGACAACCTTAGCTGAAGCAAGCATAGCAAGCACAGCAACAGCCTTAAAGAATACCCAGACCAATGCCTAGTCAACGTGCACCTTGGGAACCTCTGTGCCTTAACGCTGTGATACAGAGCTTTTAAAAAAGCAATTAATTAAGTAATGGTCAATATTTCTTTACTAGAAGACAAAGATGAGCTTGCAAAAAGGAGTCATGCTTGGACGGTCATAAATGGATATTTGAAACTAAAACAGGCATTGTTTCTAGCGTACACATACCCGCTCCATTTGAAACTTAAACTGCTGTGGTGTCGGCTGGGCTGCCCTCCAACTCTAGCGGATAAACCGGCTTGGCTATAGACTGGCGACAGACACTGACACTTATGCGGCTAAAATATAGAGAACCTTATGCACGTAATCTGCATTTGCACTAAAATGGCAGAGGAGAGGAAGTGTCTCCTTTAACCTTTACTAAAGGACAAAGGGATCTACACATGCAGGCAGGACATAATTTCCTGTCTAGAGCTCGATGACCATATCCTGATCGGTCCCTTCACTAAATCTTTAAACAAATTTGAACAAAATACTTCTTCAACAAGCAACTGAGTGCACTAAGGCGTAGTTGGACTTCATTGTCTAACATAATTCTATCTTGGAACAGTCAGACACCTGGATAAGGCTGCTAGCCACAGTGGAACCACCATCACCCCAAACTAGAGGCTATCCTTCTCCGCGGGGTATATCATGACTTCTTTCCAGGGGTGTCTCATCCGCTATGGCGGAGGAGCATTGCCCCACTGCTCTGTGAGTAGTTCAAAGAGGAAAAAATTAAATGTTAAAAACACAATGTTATTAGTGGGTTTTTTTCTGTACTGGCTTGGGTGTGGGGCTGGGCTGGCCAGAGCAGAGTGAGGCTGGTGAACCATGGCACTGAGACCAATCACGACGCTGCTGTCATCGTGATTGCTTCGTGATTGGCTAGCGGAGCCTGGGAACCTGTGTGCTTTAAGCTTATGGGAGTCGATGACCGAGAGGCACTGGCCAGCCTACAAGTAAGGGATTTTTTTATTTTTCATCCGACACCCGCTCCGCTAGCACCGTTAAGTAGCAGCTGCCACTGCTACTTTCAGACTGTATTCAAGCACTTTTAAGGGTGTATAATCTGCTTTTAACACAATCTTCCTTGTGGAACAATCAGAACCTCGGGCTAGGTCGCTAGCTGGAGTGGAAACAACAACCTTAAAACTATAAGCTATACTGGCTTCCAGTGGTTTTCTGACAACCTCCAGACAGCGCACAATGCACTTTAAAGTTGTAACTTGGCATGTTTGACTTATGCTTCATGGATTTTGTTTATCTAAACCTTTTACAAGATTTGAACTACCGCCTTCTCTTTTGTACGGTTTTAATTAATCAAAACAAATAAAGTTACTTACTTACTAATGCATCACGCTGCAGGTACTGGCACAGTGTTTGTCATGGAAACTTTAAATCCGCATTTGATTTGGATCATAAGAAAATATTACGGACCAAACTTGATTAATGGGGTATGCCAAATGGATTATTGACACCGTTTAATGCCTTTCATACCGGAACCTAATTGCAAGTCTAAGTGGGGCCCCAGGGGGGAGAGGGCTCGTGCTTCTCCTCTGGGGATGGACGCCAGGTACATACTTTCCCATTTACTGTTCTCCTAGTGACCTTCCCGCATTCTTGAAAAGGTCAAATAGAAATCCACCTTAAAAAACCGACAAACACTAACATTTTCTTACATATAGATGATTTGGCAGTCTTCTGTCGAACCGGAAGGGCTTCAGGGACACCAGAATGTTTTAAATACATTTTGCAATTCTAATAATCTGATTATTCATAATACCGGAACACAGGTGCTGCATATGGGGGCATAAGATGCCTAATTTTATCTGGAATTTATGTAATGTAAAAATAGCAAAAAAGTAGCATCTTATCAATATTTTGAGGTGATTTCTAATGGAAAACATTCTTTTAAAGAACACAAACAATCCGCAATTAGAGAGGCATGCCTGCCATGTCAGGATTGACTCCTTTAAACCAACTTTACTGAGGCTACTGATGAAGAGGATGTCGAAGGAATGTTTGATAAAAGCTGTCTCTTAAATACTTATGACTTTCCAGGGCTAATTAAAGGAATCTTTCGAATTTTAAGAGGTTTGAAGGAAGAGCATTAAGCAAAGCTCCAATCCTGCCAACTGCTTTGCAGCTGGAGCTGGGGATGTGCTCGGTGAATATACAGAATTAAATCGCAGGTCTTAAATTTCTTGCATTTATAACTCGGCAAGATGCTAAGACGGGTGCTGCTGGAGGCTTAATAGAGTTATGATTGAGCGAGCAACAGTCGCAATAAATATAAAACGCAAATTCAGCGTCTTAGTCTAAAAAATATGGATACTGATTTAATCAACAAGCCATTCAAAGGTGACTCGCTTATGGGCTATAAAAAGGCGCCATATAAAAAATGTGATAAGCTTTAGTTTAAATGTGATGAGAATCTCATTATGGACAGGCCAATCATTGGGGCATTTTAATGAAACCAAGGCTACTATCCTTCTCAATCCAAATAACAGGCTACCATATCCACCACTCATATTAATTTCATATTTTCACTATACTAATCAACCACTAATCCTTTTGGGTTCCGGAGTAGCGTGCTACTCGCTGAAAAAATGATTTTATGCCTCGCCAGGAGTAGTAAGCGCTATATAAATGCAATTACAAAACAAAAAAATACAATGTACCCTGTCCGGAATTTCTTAGGCATTTGCAATTGTTATTTGGGTGATGCCCAACAATTAGCAGTGTAAAAAGCGTGACTTTTTAGGGTAAGTATAACAACACTTAGGCACAATATTTGATGCTGTTTCTGGCCGTCTTGGCCGAATGAAAATACAAATATAGCCATCCATGAAAGGTGCTAATTTATGGACAGTGTATGATGCATTCAGCATTTTGCTTTCCTCAATTTAGAAGACGAATTGCCAAAGTTGTCCCTTTAAATTGATAATGCAAAAAGATTGGCTTTGCCAAGGTTTGTTTTCGGCTCATGCCAATCAGACTCTTGTAGGGGTTTTGAGCCCCAAGCCTGGTGTGCCTGGTGGAGGGACTCCTTTCTCCCAGTTTTGCAAAGATTTGATGTGCTGGAAGGTGTTGATTAAATTAATGGTAATGAGGACCCTAAATATAGCACCCCATTGTAGGCACAAGAAAAGGTTGTCATAGGGTCCCGCACTGCCAGATGGAGGGTAGGAGCAGGGAAAACCTAACCAACTAGGTTACTAGAGACAGGACCAAAGTTGCCCAACATTGTGTACTTCATTTTAGATTTGTGACAGGTGTTACTACAGAAACAGAATTAGAATATCCAATTTACCTCCCCGCGGCTGTGGGGTGCCCTAAGAAGTTAGGCTTTGTCGGTAATGGGCCCGGAGACATAGGTAAGACAGTGATTGGCCCGCTACTACACTTCGATGGGTCCTGCACTGCCAATCCCAGCAATTTTTGCAGAAATGGAGAACCTAAAGTTAGTGCCCACCCCTTAGTCTTCAATTAGTCAATTGCAAAAAAGAGGAGTCGGGTGCAGCTCAATCCCGGTTTCCATTCAGGATTCTTTCGTGGAACGTTGCTGGCTTGGGTTCTAAAGTAGACTGTACGAAATGGGGTCTCATTTTAGAACCTTTCGATCTTTGTCTCCTTCAAGAGACCTGGCTAATTACGTGTGCACAACGAGCAGGCTTCGTAAATTACAGCGGAGAAGCAATAGTTAGGAGCAGGGACAGACCATCGGGGGCCTGGTGACTTGGGTTAGTACTACCCTCGGCTATTTAGTGGATGAGATAGGGATAGCATAGGATGACATTTTATGTGTAAGCCTCACATTTAATGTCTATTTAAGAGCTGTAGGAAAGAGGTTGGAATCGCCAACTGTCAAATTGCTCTCCGCTCACTTTCTGGCCCTGCCGGAGGGAGCCCATAAAAAAGTGGGTGGTGACTTTAATTTTCGATTCAAGCCATTGGACATGAGTATTAATTATTTTTCGGAGGAGGAAGACAGAGTCTGGTCTATTCCGGGTTGGACAATTCACCCCATAAAGAAATGGTCCCCGCTGGCCCTACAAATAAATGCCCTGACCCTAAATCAGTGTGTTTGTGCATGCAATGGGAGAACTCCATCAAATAGGGATGGAAGTCACACTTTTAATCATGTTCAAAGCACCAGCCAAATAGATTATATACTGATCAATGTTAGAATTTGGCCGCATCTCACTGACATGATAATTATACCTAGACACGATAGTGATCAAAATGTCCTTGCTCTTGATATAAATCTCCCCGTTAGTAGGGAGATAGCTAGCCACCTTGAACCATTTGGTGGTAGGCACCGATTAACATCAAACAAGGGCAGAATATAATAGGGCATCATAGTACACGCCCAGGAGCAAGTTAAGTCCAAATACAAACTGGAAGAGGGAAGTTTAGGGGATCTTATTGACTTGGATCAGTGGACAGACCAGGACAAATCCCTAGTGAGGATAAGGGAGATTCGTAACAACTGTTAGAGAGGCTTAAAAATATTTTTTCTGTGAAAGCTAAAGCCTTGGGAGACAGGAAAAGCCCTCCTTCCTAGTATAGTTCCTGTAGAGTCACCAAGATTGTACTAATTGCCTCAATTAAGTCACAAGATAGATGAGTGATACAAGTTAGGAGGGGAGCTTATAAAAAGGCTGATAGGTTAGTAATGCAAAGAAGGAATATGACCAAGGTTTACCTGCTGCTGCTAAGGAGGGTGACCATTCCACATTCTGTAATCTAGTAGTCACAGGGAACAAGGAAGGAGACACACCCATTGAAAACAACATTGCCGCATGTGCCTGGACTACACACTTTTCCAGACTCTACTTCTGGATGCTAGGGGATAGCGCCTTATCAGTAGTTGAGCTAGGCTTTCCTACGGTAGGTATAGGGAAAGTGTAGGATAGTGAGCTGCATCCTACCATTTCAAGTAAGGAAGTGATACTGACCATAAAGAAGATTATCCTTATAAAGTGCCAGGGATTGACAAGATCCTTTTCGATTTGTTTCTGGCTGAGAATGATGTATGGGGCGCTATTGCTCAATGCTGTAATGAAAGGGATGCCCATTACTCCTACCTGGGCGAGGGCTGAAATAATGCCAATCCACATAAAGGGCTCCCCTCTGCTGTCATTAATTGTAGACCTATTCGTCTTATTGATACCATGCAAAATTGTTTAGCAGAATGATTGTGGAAAGATTACAGGAGTGGATGGTGGCCAATGATATTTTAACCCCACCTACAAGCAGGCGTTCGTATTTGCACGTCCACCGTTGATCAAGCATTCAGGCTTCAGTTGTTATTCTGGAAAACTGTTGTCCTTGAGGGCGGTAGATTGTATGTGGTGTTCGTAGATTTGCGATTGACCTATGATTTGGTCCCTAGAAAGACCTTATGGCGAGAGTTAGCCGATATGGGAGTTCCACCGTACCTTTCAGAAGCTATCAAAAGACTTCAGGATCATAATTTCACACAGGTTAGGTTTGGCCATCTTGGATAATTTGCAGTCAATAGAGGCTTTAGACAGTGCTGCGCCTTTGCCCCAACACTCTTTACACTGTATGTTAATGACTTGGTCGCCCGCTTGAATATGTGTGAGAAGGATGCCCTAAGATTGTCCAACTTGAAAGTGCCTGCCCTAATGTTTGCAGAAGAAACACTCCTCCTATCCAAATCACCCATGGGTATTCAGATAATCTTAGATGAAATTAATAGTTTCTGCAGACAGAGAGGCTTGGAAATAAATGTGGCAAAAAAACATACATGGTGTTGAATCTGTGTCATTCTACAAGACCCAATGCTACCATGAAAGGGACTCCGCTAGAATGGGCCAAAATATTTTAATATCTTGGGATTGCTCTTAATTGAGCGAATGGATTGGGCACTACGTGTTTTTAACAGTAGACTGAAGGACGAAGGACGATTACAAATTAGAACAGTTTCTAGACGAAATAGAACCCGCCTTGACTAGGACACTTTATATGAAATTCAGATATGGGACCTTGCCAATGTGTTCATAGACTATTTGATTGGGCACTGGATCAGCCAAGGAGTCAGTGGTACATGCCCTCTTGTTCTGCCCAGAGTACAGTAAGGCAAGGCCAAAATGGTTAATCCAAATATGTAGGAAGCTGGGACGTACTCAACACACGGAGGCTTACAGAATTTTACAATCTGATACTAGCCAATATTTAGTATTTGCTGTATCAAGGTTCTTACGTACAATGTATTGAATTAGGCAAACATTTAGTTCTCAATCAGTTATTGGTAGAGACACCGAGGTTGAGACACCACATCCCTGTTTACTATAGATGGCACATCATGCACTTTAAGAGGGTGGAGTATAAGGCACCTACAAAATTGCCCCCGACTTTTGTACTGTATTTCATGGCCGAGCCACTGTAAAACGAATTGTTTTTTCAAAGTTAATGCAGCATATTGTATATTACAGCTAGCACATTATCATCAATCAATCAGAATTTGTATAGGGCAGCAACATTACATATTTTTTGATGACGGAACTGTATATACCTATAAATGATCTCAATTGTTATACGCTTTGCATTCTATGGTGGAAGGCTATTGATTGACTTGTGTAATGTATATTTTTTTACTTGTATTCTCGTTGTAACAATTGATTGTATTTTTAACGAATGAGCATATTTTTTTTAGCAATGTTCTTGTAATGTTTTAGTGATTTTAATGGTTTTATTTGTTCTTTTATGGCATTACGCCAAAGTAAAGAGTTTTGATTGACTGGCCTTGCATTCCCATGTCATGCCAAGTTATGTGCAGGACAGAGTGCCAATGAAAACATGACTTGATGTTATGTGTGAATGTGCATGCAAGCGCACATGCGGCAGCCATTTTGGATTGATAAGAAAACAGACACAGCCACCATATGAGAATAAATGAACGCATGCAAGGTTATAAATGTATATAATACAAAAAACACGTATGCATCCATTGTGATGCATGGTGTTTATTTTGCAGTTTTTCACTTCACCTTTCCAGCATGGCCAACAGCCATGCTAGAATGGCAAGGCAAAAATAAAAATTATGCTGGGGTGCATAAAACACCAGTGAATGAGCCGGTAGCACTTTGTCAGTTGTAGGGCTCTAGAAAAATTAAAAACAAGTAATAAAATAAAATAAGTGATGGGTACAAGTGGAGAGCGCACAACTGGACTAGGATGGGCATGGTCGCACCAGTCTCAGTTGATGAGCTGTGTGGTGGTGGTGGGGTGTGGGGGGCTGGAGGAGGGTCAGCCCGACTCTGTGTGAAAATGAATTATGCCAATTTGTTATATATTGGCCTTCCCGGATACCAGCTAAAAAAGCTGCAAACTATTCAAAACGCAGCAGCACGAGTGTTGTTGGGCATCCCGGGTAGATCAAGTACAAGGCAACACCTCCGCGATTTGCATTGGGTCCCTGTGGTGCAACACGTTTTGTTCAAGGCCCTTACCCTTGCTCATGGCGCCTTATACAAATCTGGGCCGCCGTATCTGAGGAGACACTTTGACTTCTATGAGCCCCAAAGACATCTGAGATCAGCAGCACAGGGCCTTGCAGTTATCCCACATTTCCGCCTTGCTCGAACGGTGGGAGCTCTCTTTCCTTCAAGGCGGCCAAGGCTTGGAATGCCCTCCCATATGAACTGCGACACACTCAGGATCTCAGGCTGTTTAAAAAGCAGTTAAAGACCTTGCTTTTTAACTAAAAGCTCAGCGCCTCCTACTGCAGTTTCTTCTGCCTCAAGTAGTTGGCTCTCGCGCCGGGATACTCCTGAGTATCTGTGCGCGTTACAAGTGCTGAATAACATAACATAACATAACAAAATGACAAGAAGCACTACTTTTCGGATGATCTCATCTGATAAATGTTGTAGGCTGATTCTGACTCTGATGGACACTAATGGACAGCCCTTTGAGCCAATGTCAAAAGCCAGTTAAACCACAGGAGGCGACTGCTAAAAGGGACTGTCAAAAACCCCTTTCTTCGCAGGTGTATTTTATGTGTTGTGTGGCGTATATGCTGTTTATTGACAATAGCTCTTGTTACACAGCAAACCTGTATGCAAGAGAGAGGACCATAAGGTGGCAAAAGAGGTTGCTTTCTTCTTAAATGAAGTGGTGCAAAAGTCAGAGTCTCGTTGCTATGTGCCTGTTATAAGCAGAGGGGAATGTGCTACAGTGGAAAACGTAAAGAAAGTTGTTTAAATGTTTGAATAATCAAAATGTGTTTATTGTTAAATGTGGTAAATGTTTGTTTTACATTTATTTGTTTTAAATGTTTATAAGAACACAGAGCCTGACTAAACTAGCATTTAAATCTAAAGCGAAGCCATTTGGTGTCATAGATTTAAAATTCAAGTTTAAGATTGTCTTTGGTTTGATTCATGAAAGTTACTAGTTGGCCAGTCTGCAAATCGACCACAGCTGTAATGTAATATCTAAACTGATAATCTTGCTTCTTTGAGTCAACTGAGAAATGTGTGTTGCCATAAAAGAGCATTTGAGGAAAAGTTCCCCCCTCTGTGCAATGACAGACCTTGTTTGTGATCACAAACATTAGTGTAAGATAATGAAAATGGTTTGGGCATCAGATAATTAATAACCGTCTTCCTCCTCTAAACTTGGAGCAATTGCCATCAGAGATTTTTCTCTCTAATACTCCCCAATTTAATAAGAGCTCCTTTCTAGGTCTGGCTAGGCAGTGCAAGTGTGATGACCTACTGTTATCACCGTAGTGCTCGTGTGCTGATGACGGCTGGGGTTCGTCACGGCCCGCCCCTGTTCGTGTTGTTTACAGCACACCAGGGGAATCGCGGCCGCATGGAAGGGGTAAAATGTATTATAATATTAATAATAATAATACTGAGGCGCGATGGCTAACCCAAACAGGGGGGTCCCGGCGCTGAGACATCAGGTAAATTGCGTCAGAGTGGGTAGCGGACTTAACAACCCATTATCAATCTGCCCTAAAGGGCCACGTCTTCAAGGCCTTTCGAAAACAGGTTTCTGAATTTGCGTGCCGCAGGGGGCCTGGTAGGGCATTCCACAGTGAAGCCGTTCTGACTGTAAAAGTTCTACCGCCCATGCGTGATTTCGCAAAGCGTGGGGTGTGCAGCAATTTATGGGAATTAGATCGCAGCGCACGATTTTGCTTGTAGAGACACAGTCTTTCCTTCAGATAACCAGGGCATTTTCCGTTATGTAATTCTTTTCTCCACTGAAAGCCAGTGGAGCTTCTGAGGATGCGGAGAGACATGGTGTCGAAATGGTACACGACGAACCAGTTTCGCAGCCACATTCTGTATCATCCGAAGGCGGTAAATGGCATATTTGGGAAGGCCAAGATATAGGCCATTGGCGTAGTCTAGCCTAGATGTAACTGTGGCATGTACTACTGATTTGGGGCACTCTTCCGGTAAAAAGTGCAGAACTTTCCGGAGATTTTTTAATTTACTAAAACAGATTACAGAGACTTGCTGTATTTGGGCTGAAAAAGAAAGGTCAGACTCCCATCTCACCCCAAAATTTCGAATACATGTGGCAGGGGAAGGTGGTGGGCCCATTTCTGATGGCCACCATCAATCTGAATCTGGCACTGGGCCCTGACCGACGAACAAAACTTCTGTCTTTCAAGCATTTAGCGTTAATTTATTGGAGTTCATCCATAGTGCTATGTCGCGCAAGGAACCCTTACAATTCTTAAAAGCATCTACCGTCTGCTCCTTAAACGAAAAAAAACAACTGGGTGTCGTCAGTGTAGGAAATTGCTTTCACTCCCCAGTTGGCAATCAAAGAGAACAATGGGGCTGGGTAGAGGTTAAAAAGTAAAGGGCTCAAAGGTGGGCCCTGGGGGACACCGCACCAGAGCTGTTTTGGTTTGGATTCAAATGGTTTAAGGGCAACTCTCTGAGCACGCCCACTCAGATAGGATGTCAGCCAGGTCAGCACTTTACCACCAAAGCCCACACCTTGTAGTCTCTGGACCAGTATGGTGTGGTCGACAGTGTTGAATGCCGCAGACAGATCCAGGAGCACCAGCAATGCTGATGCTCCTGAATCCAGCGACCACCTTACCGACTCTGCTACCTCAAGGAGAGCGGTCTCCGTACTGAAATCTGCCCGAAAACCAGATTGTGTGTCATGCAGAGCGCCATTCTGCTCAATAAAAGTGGTAAATTGGCGCTGGACCAGCTTCTCCAGCATGTATCTTCCAGCATCATATGGAATGCCTGCACTACAATGTATGAGGTACTATTTTAAATATGAAAAGCACACTTATTCATCACATGTACATTTCTGTGTTTCCTACTTAGATTCCATACAGAAAACAATCAATTTTCTAATGGTTTCTCACTGCAGTGGACTCTTTTAAATGTTAGTTAGGCATTATGTACACATGACACATGTATACGTTCACACTCATTCACACACATACATATAAGGACAAACCATACATCTGCTTGAAACAAAATAAAGCAAGTATTGGCAAAGCCAGAATGTCTGGATGTCATGTAGTATCGCACTCCATTTATGGCGAGTTTTTGAAATTGGCCATGGAAGAAACAAAGTCCAAGGAACTCTGGGCACAATCCCCCTCTTTTCCTGTTTTTCTTAAAGTGGTAAACAAAATGGGGAACTACATGCTTTAATGGAGGATAAAAATAAATTTGCAAAGGGGTCTCACACCTGGATGGTAACACAGTCCTATACAAAATTAAGTCCGGGAGAATATTTGCGTACAATATATTCATACTACCTAAAACGGAAACTCATGGCCAACAGGTTTCGGCTACTACCAAGATTAGTGGATCAGCCCAAATGGGCCTACATCATGCACACTATGTGGCACTGAGAAGCAAGACCTCATTCATCTTATTTGTATTTGTCCTGGCTTAAGGTTAACTCGGGTGTGGTTTTTGAAAAAGGCATTTAATGAGAGAGGTATTTGGTCTTGTAGAACTGCAATAATCAAGGGTTTGGACACAACGGATCGCCATTTAAATTGTAAGATGACATTTCTGACACGATACAAACAGATAATAATGAAAATGGATAACAAAACCACCATGCCATTGATGGGGTAGTGTTTGGCAAGTATAAAAAAAAAAAAAACGTTTAGTCCATTAGCAAAGAACAAATAAGAAGCTGTAGTAGGGACTGCATTATTGACTCTAATATTGGGACTAAAATAAGTAGCAACAGAAGCCCAGCTTCTTGGCAATTATAAATTGTTCTACTTATTTCGGTTTTAATAGGTTAGATAGGTTTTAAAAGGATTTAATGTTTTGTTTTTAGTAAGAAAGTCAGCAACACTGTGTACTTTTGTATGAAATCACGTTTAAATAATCTTCTTATGAAATCTATTGCAATTTTTTTTAAGATACAGAGAATATAAGTACATTCGATATTGTATGGTTTTTATTAACTGAAACAACGATTTTTCATTTCATTTCACATGAAGAAATGCAAATTCAATGCATTAGCACAATAAAGTCAGGTTGTTGGCCTTATCAGTGTTTTTGTGTATAGTTCAGAAGACAGTAAGATAAGTGTCTGTTGCTTTTGTTGAAGTTTCCTGATGACACTTCAAATGGATAAGTATGAGACCTTGTGGTAGAGCCCATATAATGGAGACATATATATTTATTGGATTACGTCATGGCCTGATTTTATTTCTGTAGATTTTAAGTTACATTTGCCATTATTTGCAATGTCTGATTTTGTTGCTGTTAGCATGGATTGAATAGTAACTCAGGTGTCAGAATATATTTTTGTGTAATTGCAAAATGATATATTGTAAAAGCACAACTACATAAAATATTTAATATAGTGATACAACTCGACCAATGAATGGAGTAACTTACTTTCATTTTTAAACCTGGAGGCGCTTTCCTATTACCTGATCATTTGTTAAATCTGTGTAGGTGCCACCAATCAATGCATAGAATCGATAAATCTGTGTTTCTTGGGTATCATGTTGTCCACCTTCTGTGTTCTGAGTTTAGACTCTGACAGGAGTTCAAGATTGTATGTCGATAAATAGATGCATTCCACGTGCTCTGGCAAATACAGCATCATTATGCAGTACTGCGGGTATGGATTACTAGGCATCTTTTGAAGTGATTATTATTTCACCCGTTTTGCCTGTGGATCATTCACCCTTCATAGGATCGAATGTTCTTCGGCATGAATTGCATGCTGGGTATCTTAAACTGTATTCAGCTCGAGTCCCACTTTTGTCTAGGTAGAGTTCCCTCACAAAGGACCTAATTTACTATATTTTAACGCACTGCAGCACCACAAGCCTTCCTGCTGATTTGCCGTGATTCAGAAGCAAAGGGCTGGTATGCACCGTATCTACAAGATATGCCGCATTTCTGTCCTTCTCGCCTGTGCTGCGTACAAACAGCAGCTGTGCGCCAACACAGACACCCTTGCATCATGTTGCAAGGGCGCCTGCGTTCGAGGGATGATTGTTTTTGTGCAGGAAGAGACACCTTCCAGTACAAGAGTAATAATTGATAGCATGTTCCTCTTTATTTGCATGCTGCAGCAGCATGCATAGAAGGAGGAAAAAACGTGGAGAAATAAAAGTATTTCTCCTCGTTGCGACACTCCTACGCCTGGGAGGTGTAGGATTCTGACACATTCCCAGCTTTGCAAAACATTGTCAATTTGGTCCTCCGTATGGTGGCCTTGTGCTCTGGGCCCTACGCCGATCCGGATACCCAAATTGAGAAACCTCGGCATCCCGTTTGATGGACAGCTGTCCTTTGATAGTCAGATCAAGGCTTTGGGGTGCTGAGGCGTCTGCGGGAGGTTCTAGAGCTCGTACCGGATCCAACAAAAAAATGTAATACAAGCTCTTCTGATGTCCAGGTTTGAATACTGCAATGTGCTCTACCTGGGGGTCTCCAAAGGCAGACTGGAAATGCTCCAGAGGGTACAGAATGCAGCAGCTCGGTTGTTATTACGAATTCCGAAATGGCATACCATCAGTCCAGGTCTCGCTGAACTATATTGGCTCCCCATTAAGCATAGAGTCTCTTTTAAAGCTCACTGTCTCATGCATAGGAAACTAAATCGGAAGGGTCCGAGTTTCCTTTTTCCTCTGGTTCAATCCTATATTCCCTCCAGACATCTCGATCCAGTGAAGCAGCTCTGGCAGTGATTCCTAGAGTGCGCAGACTAAGTCTGGGGGGCAGTTCCTTTAGACTAAGGGCTGCTAAGTTGTGGAAATCAATGCCGTTGCACTTGAGACTCGAACCCTCAGAGGCAAAGTTCCAGAAAGATCTTAAGACCAGGCTCTTTAGGCAGAGCCGGAAGATTTAGCGGCCTTGCTGCAATCTGACTTTTCTGACTGCAATCGGTGCAACTGCTCAGCGCTGGGACACTCTATGGAGTACCAGGTGCTCTACAAATCTTTCATTCATTCATTCAAATCTGGGAATGTGTCTGCTTCCATGGATGTTGTATGGGAACACCCACAGCAACACCCATGGAACACCCCTTTAATGCAGAGTAATGTGTGAAAGTGACCCATATTTACAAGACCATGAAAAGTCATGTAGGGCAACTTTACATGGCCTTTTAAATGTGACTCACCGGCCGTGCAAGGGACTTGCAAAAGAGGCCCTTAGCCGGTATGGGAGTCGCGGTCACTCAGCTTGTGCCATATGTGGGCCCCTCGGTCTCACTTTGATGCAGAGTCCTTTAGTCCCCACTGATCATGTGTGCTGTTCGCTTGGATTGGATGTGGTGTCCTTCAGTATCACTGCCACTTTTGCCTGCGGGTGACTGTGGCCAGTGTTGGGTGAAGAATTACTCAATGTGGCGCAAGTTTGCTCGCCCTGCACTGCATGTGCGTCCTTTGACCTCTAAGGGTCCAGCGTCAATCAGTCTATTTTAGTGAGTAGCCTCTTGGTCTGTCCTTGAGGTGAGGTGCCTATGACTTTATTTATTGTGGGGCCACTCAGCTTGTATTGAATGCAGGGGGGTGTCTGAAATGTATTTGGTGCAAGGCCATACCAGACCTGCCAATCTTCTTTTTCACACTTGCGGACATGCACAGACACACGCACACACACACTATGCGCCACATGTAGCAATATTAGGAACATTGATTACCTAATTGTGAATTTCTGCAAATCACAATTAGATAATCGCTACTCCTAATGTATGAAACTCCATGGGTTTCATTTAGCGATTCCTATGGGGTCGCAAATTGACCTACCTCATGAATATTGATGGGGTAGGGTGCAATTTGCGACCTATTAGAAATCGCTAAACTCACGAGGATGGTGGCCTGCTGGAGTCAGCAGACCACCATGTCCTTGGTTGCTTTTAAATAAAGCAACCCTTGGGGACCCCTTCCCATTTGCAAAGGGGTCCCAAAGGGAAGGGAAACCCTAAACACGCCCGTTCCGAACACTGAATGGCAAACCCTATTTGCGATTCGGCAATAGGTTACCGAACCACAAATAGGGTCTGGTACATACGGATCGGGCAATTTGCGACCTTAACCCTTTCGACGCTATTGATGGAACCGTTCCGTCACGCCCCTCGGGTGGGTTGTGCTCATGACGGAACGGTTCCGTCACGGCCCGCTCGCCGCGCCTGCGCGGCGCTGATTTCGCGCCTGCGTGGCGCGTTTCATTAAGCGGGCGGGCCGTGATGGAACCGTTCCATCACAAGCACAGATCACCCGCAAGCCGTGGCGGAACGGTTCTGTCACCCGTGCAGGTGAGCCGCGTGCCCCCCCGCGACCGTTAGAGCTGCGGCAGAATAGCCGCCGCAGCGAAGGTGTTAAAAAGGTACATACATGTGGCCCTATGTTATTTCGTTCTCAATGATTCTCAATTTAGCAACTGAAAAAGAATGAGAGGCTGAATCAGCCTTGTTGGAATCCGAACTAGGATTTGCAAAACTCACCTAATACGCTTTTGTAATGATGCAAAATTGCAGAAAAAGTCAGTGAAATCCTACGTAATAATGCAAAATGCTATGCTATATTTTAGAGCAAAATATTTCCTGGTGCCCATTTTTGATGCAAAATGCATTTCAAGCTCGTGTTCAGGCTTTTGAAGTTGGTTCTGTGCACTCACTCTAAATGTTTGTAGGAAAACGTATGTAATTACATGATGCAGCAAATCAAGTAAGTTATTTTCTCGTAACAGGCCTAATCAGCAAAATATGCAAGATTACGTCGCCATAATGGAAATTTCGCCCAGGCCTAACCTCAGATTTATGAATGACAAACATATTTCTACAACATCGATTTTATTAACCTTCTGAACAATTTTAGGGGCAAGGAAACCTTGGGATTGCACCATTCCCCCTTCACAGCCAGAGACACGCACACACAAGTACACATACATGCATGCAGCCAAAACCGCTGAATTGCATTACTCTGCCCTGGGAAGGCGTTCTATGGGCTCTGCTACTTCCTCTTCGATGTGTCCTGCATTCTGCAGCACACTTAGAAGACTATGCCTCTCAGGATTGTTTTTGTGCAGGAAGTGTCTCTTTCCTGCAGAAAAAAAATCCTGCCCACAACACAATCGCCCATGCACCATGGTGCAAGGCAGGGTTGGATTGGGATTAAAAATCGGCCCGGGCACGCTAAGAAAAAGTGGCCCACATTTGCATATTGCCTTTGCAAAACACTGCTTCGGCGAAGTTTTATTTAAAAACAAGGGGGAGGAATAAAAAAATGCATGGGTTAGCTTACACTGGTGAAACACACCTGAATAGAATTGAGGCCCACAGCTGACACTGGACACCGGCCCCGCGGGCAATGCCCGAGTGCCCGCGTTACCAATCCGACGTTGGTGCAAGGGCGCTTGCTTTGGTTCAAGACAGTCAAAACGGCGCCAGCACAGGGACAAGGGTAGGAATGCGCCAGATTCTTTTAAATACAGAGGGGCAGATTTACAAACCCCTTGCGCCACTTTTGCGTCACTTTTCCCATGTTAAAAGTGACGCAAAAGTGGCTCAAGGGGCTTGCAAATCTTCCCCAGAGCATTCCAGCCCTTTAACTGTGAAGCAGCACACCAGGGTCACTTCGTGCGATGCGCTATGCCACATCATTATAAAATGCCCCTAAATGCGTCAATTCTAGGGTCTAAACATACACGCTCATTCCACAATAAATACAAGCTAACTCTTGGTTTTGTCAATGCATGTTTTATTTTCTTCGCTCTTGTCTTTGCCCTCACGCCCCTTGCACCTTTTTCTCCCTCAGCATCACCTCGGCTTCACCCTCACCCGGCGCCTCGTGACGCATTGCCCTTCTGGAAAGCTGCCCCCTGCGGTCTGTCTCGTGGGGGCGTCGTGTTGTCGCAGGCCCTGCCGCTTATTGACAGATTTGTTGACGGAGACCTGAGTGAGACGGCGCTCGGTCGGAAAACCAGCAGCAGGGCAGACGGGGGGAGGTGATGAGGGAGCAGGTGAGCTGCTCGGAGCGCTTCAAAGAGCCCGGCTGCCTTTGAAGTCCCCCTACCTGGATAGAGAGCAGCCGGCCAGGGGATGGGCCCGGTGACTCGTCCTTCCGGTTACTTCTGTCACTCACCGGTCTTAATCCACCGGCGGTGGGTGGGTGGAAGCAGACAGGAAGCAGTGCCACAAGAAGGTCTTCAGTCTCCTGTGCTTTGCACGAACTGCAGACATCTCTGCATGTTATGTTATGTTATGCTATGTTACATTACGTAATGTTATGCTATGTTACATTACGTTATGTTATGCTATGTTACATTACGTTATGTTATGTTATGCTATGTTACATTACGTTATGTTATGCTATGTTACATTACATTATGTTATGTTATGCTATGTTACATTACGTTATGTTATGCTATGTTACATTACGTTACGTTACGTTATGCTATGTTACATTACGTTATGTTCTGTTATGCTATGTTACATTACGTTACATTATGTTATGCTATGTTACATTCCATTACGTTATGTTACGCTATGTTACATTACGTTACGTTATGTTATGCTTTGTCACATAACGTTATGTTATGCTATGGTACATTACGTTACATTATGTTATGTTATGCTATGTTACATTGCGTTATGTTATGTTATGTTACATTACGCTACGTTATGCTATAATATGTTAGATTACGTTATGTTATGCTATGTTACATTACGTTATGTTCTGTTATGCTATGTTACATTACGTTACATTATGTTATGTTATGCTATGTTACATTCCATTACGTTATGTTACGCTATGTTACATTACGTTACGTTATGTTATGCTATGTTACATTACGTTACGTTATGTTATGCTATGTTACATTACGTTATGTTATGCTATGGTACATTACGTTACATTATGTTATGTTATGCTATGTTACATTGCGTTATGTTATGTTATGTTACATTACGCTACGTTATGCTATAATATGTTACATTACGTTATGTTATGCTATGTTATGCTATGTTACATTACGTTGTGTTATTGTATATTTCGCAATACTATGTTATTTTATATTCTGACCCGTTGTGGAATCCAATCTTGTGTTATTGTGTTTAGCGTTATGTTGTATTATATCATATACGCTACAATATATTATAGTATGTACTCAATGTTATGTTATGGTGTGTTATAAGATGTTATCTTGTATTATTGTGTTATTTTATCCTATGTTAAATTATAATGTGATGTGCAATATTCTGCTACGGTATGGTGTGTTGTAAAATGTTATATTGTCTTATTGTGTCATGTTATGTTGTGATGTGTTGTTCAATGTTACGTTATGGTTTGTTGTAAAATGTGATCTTGTGTTACCGTGTCTTTTTTATGTTATGCTAAGTTATGTTAGCAAATATCCCTCACTGCCTTCTGTCAGAGACAATATTTAAAAGCAAATGTATGTATTACTTGAGAAAGGATCCAACAGGGGTTGCATCAACGTACCTAGGAAATAAAACCAAGTCATATGCCACCAGCAGATCACTTCCCGCTCAGCTAAAAAATATTTAAAACTAGAGAACTTTAAGGTAATAGCTGTATGAGAATGTAGACTTGGGTCTGTTGGAAAGCTTGGTGGATGAGTACTCCATCACAAACATGACGGATGTCCTCTCTCCACCTTTTTATAAATGCAAGAGGTGGCATTAGTGATTGAGCACCTGTCTACCGAACTCTAAGACCGACCCTTGCCGTCAATGCGGCCACTTGCGAAACCCCCTTCCAAGGAATCTAGGACAAGATGTTGTTGCTTGCTTAGGCCAATACAAAAATCAATCAGTGTGATTGACTGTGATCCAATAATTGCTTCTCACTGTAATCAATTCTGCTCCAATAATTGCTCTAACTATGGCAATTAAATGACTGTGCTCCAGGAATGGCAGGTTGCTGCTAAATTACTCTAGTGCGGGCCTGAACTGACAATAACATTGATAAGTAGCTCCTCTGTGATCCCTTGATCTAATTTTTTACTTGCCGCTCACGGAGGTGTCGGCCTTGGTACCGGTCTCTGCCATTGATTGATAAAGAGGCTGTGAGTTTTGATCCCGCAGCCATCCCTTCTGTCAGCAGTGTTCAATTCGATTGAATTGACCTTGTTTCCTCCATTGACTGCAGCAAGGATTAGATTCAAGAGATTTGATTATCAATGATTTCATTGCCATTAACGTTGAAACGCTTCTTTGAGCCGTCTATGTTGGTAATGAAGCCGCAACCATCTGCATGAGAATACCCTACATTTTAGTATGTGATTCACATGTAGAAGGGATGATGCTTAAACCATGGAGCCGGTCAGGCTAAAGTGACACGAGAGACATCTTTCCAGCAACCTCAATAGCCAACAGTTTTTGACTATAAGGTTGAGAGCCCAAGGCTGGAGGTAGCAGTAGTTCCACACTTGTGTTTTTGGATTCCCTCTGGAGTTCTCTGTTGGCCTTCTTCCCCCGCCCTCTTGGTCTTTGGCCATAATAAGCACCAGGGTGCCAATTTCAGTGTCCATAAGAAGTGCCACAGGCAGATGCTGCATGTGAGGTCCCAGAGCTGCCCTCTTCCTTGACTTTGAGTGAGGAACCTTCCTCGCCTGGCTAAAAGGTGACTTCCTGGTTGGTGGCAATATATGAGAACTTTGTTGAGTACAGCCTGTTTACTGTAAGTTGGTGGTGGTGCTTCCCTGTTGCAAGGTCTGTGTTTTTCTACCTTGAGTGTGTGGTGTATGTTACCTGCTCATAACATTATGTACTGACTCCTTTGGAATGCAGGGCTTCTCCGAGTGACAAACTCCTTTAAAACCTTGCAAGATTCATATTTAAGGGATGTCTTCCTCCATCTGTAAGGTGGCTGAAATACGCAAATCTTCGCTTCAAGCCAGTTCCATCCACCGTGCGAGGAATAAGTCTGTAAAAGGGCTTTTGACTAGCAAGTGATTCTGAAATATAAATAGAGCTAGTGTAGTTTCCAGCTTACCTCAATATTCCTCCAGGTTATGCAGTCAATTAGAGGACCTGAGAGCATCTGACGAGACCATCTGACGAGACCACTTGAGTGTGAACCCATAGTGGTGACACAGGAGGATGGTGGATGGTGATCCATCCAACATCCACCTTCACCAAAGGCCAAGAACTCTCCACCCACCTTTTATCAAAGGGTTGTAACCCACCCCAAAAGAAGCATCCCTGGTAAAAATGCTACCCTGTACATAGGAACTGCTGGAAGAGCAAATGCTCAACACCCTCCTACAAAGGCCATCTCTCTGGGCACCTGGGTAGCTCTAAATCCTGGTAGTCTCTGCATTTCTTAAAATATCAGTATGTTTGAAGCAAAGCTGATGAAGTTTAATGATGACTAACAGTGTAGGCCTAGTTGTTCAGTGGGAACTTTCCTGCTGCCATAGAACACTGAGAGCGGCATCCAGATAAGCTTTGTTTAGCTGTACCAAGCCCCTTCTACATTACTCAGTCCCGGCTCCCAAGGTAAGCCTTCTGGGATCAGTGAACAAAACTAAAGAGAAGAAGTTGGGCCCAAGCGCTGCCTTTGTGATTCCCCGCTGCCATTCAGGTGACAGGGTGGAAGGTAATCTTTGCAACCTGATGTGCTGTCCATGTTGGACTGACATGCGTCAAAAGATATTCAAATGGCAACCCCAAAGCTCAAGACACCCCCCCACCCTGGCCATCATTGCCAGTCAATTGGACTATGGCAACGCTCTCTATGCAAAGTTTGCAGCTCGCCTCCTCCTCCGACTAAAGACCATACAGAACACCACAGCCAGACTCGTCGCTAGATAAATTCACATCAACCTCTACCTCAGGGAACTCCACTGGTTTCCTGTACAGAAAAGATGACAGTTCAAGTCCCTGACCCATGCATACAAGGCCCTACACAACTGCGGACCTGCCTACTTGACCTACCTCCTGAACTTCCATCACCCACCAGACACCTCCGCTTCCCTTTATCTAACCCTCACCCCCGCATCCGACATAGCAGATGCAGAGGTCACTCCTTCTCCTACCTAACAGCAAAGACATGGAAGGAGCAACCCTTTAATCTCCTGACCTCCCCATCTCTTCCAGACTTTTGAAAGTCCCTGAAGACCTGGCTATTTTTTTTTTTCTTGCAGAGTTTTATATAGCGGAAACTTGACCCGAATCGGATATCAGAGTGCTTTAAATAGCACCAGTTATGTTACATGAGGACACACATTCATTTTTGTTAGGCACGGGGAGATTCTGGGCCCGATGTAGGTAATACCAGATTACCGATTCTTAAATACCGAATCATACCGATTCGGTATTTAAGAACTGGCAATCGGGATGTAGGTATTTTTACCGATTTAATTACCAAATCGGTATGATTCGGTAATTGCCATTCATTCCTATGGGCCTGGAGGCCCATAGGAATGAATGTCAATTACCAAATCGGTAAATACCGATTTGGTAATTGGGGGAAACATTGAAGGGTGGCAGGGTGTCACTTTGACACCCTGTTGCACCCCTCAATTGTGCATGGGTGCACATGTTGCAGACATACATGCCCTTAGGGCATGTATGTCTGCAACATGGCACTGTTTAAAAAGCAAAAAAAATGCTTTTTAAAGAGTTTTCATTATTTACCACCAACTTCTCGTTGGTGGTAAATAACGAATTCTTAAACCCCTGAAGCACTGATTACAGTGCTACCTACATGTCAAAATACACATTCGGTATTTTTACCGATTCGGTATTTTACCGAATCTATAAAATTACCAATTTGGTAAAAATACAGAATCTGTATTTTACCATGCCCCTACATCTCCATCTTCAAATACCGGTCAGTAACGGCCGAAATCGGCCGTTACCGACTGGTATTTGCCTTCCTACATCTGGCCCTAAGTGATTTGCCCAGAATCACAGGATATTTTAGTGTCATTACCGAGACTCAAACCCAGTTCCCCAGGGCCGAGGTCGAGCGCCCTAGCCGTTAGGCCAACTAGTCTCTACAAATCTATAGTTTGATTGATTGACATTGACATCTGCCTGCAGCAATTGTTCAAATGTTAACAGCACCACATCCAGCAAATTTGGGAAACGTTGTTCTACGCAATGAATTATGACATTTTCTAATTTGCTTGACCGTGCAGGCATAAGTAAAAAAAACTGTCCATCACCAGTGATGAACATGGGCCTGTGACTCCTCCTCACCACCTCTTTGTCATAACAGTGTTTGGAGGAACAAAGCTTCTTCCTCTGACCTCTACCTGCTGCATTGAGCTCAGCACTGCTGCTCTTTACAACAGGACTAGGGTTTGTGAGACTTGACTGCCCATTGGGAAGAGCAACGAAGGGGCGCGACTTTCCTGAATCCTCTCTCCGCATCAATAAGGCTGCAATAGCAGGAGCAACTCCACCACAGAGAAAATCAATCACAACCACCAAAACAAAAAGTACTGCCTGACAGTAGACTACACTGCCTGAGAATTCCAGGACTCACTGTCCTCTGGGGATTGGGCAATTTCTATCATGACAAGAAGAAACTGCTGCCCCTCCCACCCCTTCGGAACCTAGAAAGTATTTGTCCAGAGCCAGTACTTAGGATAGCATTAACCCTTAGGATAACATTAGGACATCACTTTACAAATGCACACATGACAGTAGAGATCACAAACACTGCACATGGACCAACCTTGACCCACAGAAAAATACCAGGCCTTTTCTTTCCATGTACTAGTCATTCTATAGAATTCTGGAATATAGGAATTGTGTGCACCCCAAAAGTTAACTCCGCCCAATCCATTTCTATAGGAGTGGTAGCCCACACTGTTTTGGACTATAACTTTCAACACTAACTTGAGCTGGGACACGTTTTTTTTTTAATGGCGTAATCCAAAGCAATTTTAGTTTGCTTGACAGAAGGCTATCCTAAATAGAGGCACTCGTAACTTAAATGACCCCTTCAACAAAAATGTGGGGATCAATCTTTATCATCTGAGGTGGACATGTTTTGATATTAACCCCTTCAACGCTCATGACGGAGCGGTTCCGTCATGAGCGCCGGTTGGGCTGTGCTTATGACGGAACCGTTCAGTCATGACCACGCCCGTTCTTAAGAACGTTGGGCACAGCGCAAAAATTTGCGCCGCGCTGATGTGGTTAAGATTCAAGGTTCACCTTTGCGTACAAAAAGCTTTCTGGGGAAAAAAGGACCCAAGTACCTGCAGAAACTAGCTTCAAGCTGCAATCCAGCTGGGGAACCTCTGAGGATCACCTGCCAACTTGATGCAATAAACGGATGAAATATATACAAAGACCCCTGGGAGTGCAAGGACCAAAAATGTGGAATGCTGTCACCCCATTATTTGAGATTCGAACCCAACCACAGTTGATGCAGGAAACGCCTGAAAACTGAACTCTACTTATTCATGTCCTTACTGGTACACCAGTCTGCACGGACCGCAGTCTCATAATATCAGCTATGGGCACCCACATGATGTGATTGAAATCTCTTGCCCTTACATTGCCAAATTGAATTAGCCAAACAGTTAAGAGGCACATTAACCCCTTGCGTGCTGGTGACGGCTCCCGTCCGTCATGGCACACAGTGCTCGTGTGCTGATGACGGCCGGGAGCCGTCACGACCACGCCCGCGATCGGAATGTGCTGCACAGGATCAGAATTCCGGCCACGGGCAAGGGGTTAAGAACTGCTTAAATAACTAAACAAATAAATACATACAAACGTACAAAAATAGCTGGTGAAATTTCAGGGCATGTCTGCCTTTCTGTTGCCAGCTATGAAATACCGGTAGCGAGGGTATCAGTCATAGGAGTGAACCCCACCAGCACTTAAGTTTACGTTTCAAATTTATTTAATTTATAATTAGGGACTCCGAAGAGGTCTGCATAAATTCACAAAATTACATACATGTAAATAATATAACATTCTAATGTGCATTTAATCACACTTGATAAAATAGTTCACCCCATCTGTACAGAAAAGATGACAGTTCAAGTCCCTGACCCATGCATACAAGGCCCTACACAACTGCGGACCTGCCTACTTGACCTACCTCCTGAACTTCCATCACCCACCAGACACCTCCGCTTCCCTTTATCTAACCCTCACCCCCGCATCCGACATAGCAGATGCAGATGTCACTCCTTCTCCTACCTAACAGCAAAGACATGGAAGGAGCAACCCTTTAATCTCCTGACCTCCCCATCTCTTCCAGACTTTTGAAAGTCCCTGAAGACCTGGCTATTTTTTTTTTTCTTGCAGAGTTTTATATAGCGGAAACTTGACCCGAATCGGATATCAGAGTGCTTTAAATAGCACCAGTTATGTTACATGAGGACACACATTCATTTTTGTTAGGCACGGGGAGATTCTGGGCCCGATGTAGGTAATACCAGATTACCGATTCTTAAATACCGAATCATACCGATTCGGTATTTAAGAACTGGCAATCGGGATGTAGGTATTTTTACCGATTTAATTACCAAATCGGTATGATTCGGTAATTGCCATTCATTCCTATGGGCCTGGAGGCCCATAGGAATGAATGTCAATTACCAAATCGGTAAATACCGATTTGGTAATTGGGGGAAACATTGAAGGGTGGCAGGGTGTCACTTTGACACCCTGTTGCACCCCTCAATTGTGCATGGGTGCACATGTTGCAGACATACATGCCCTTAGGGCATGTATGTCTGCAACATGGCACTGTTTAAAAAGCAAAAAAAATGCTTTTTAAAGAGTTTTCATTATTTACCACCAACTTCTCGTTGGTGGTAAATAACGAATTCTTAAACCCCTGAAGCACTGATTACAGTGCTACCTACATGTCAAAATACACATTCGGTATTTTTACCGATTCGGTATTTTACCGAATCTATAAAATTACCAATTTGGTAAAAATACAGAATCTGTATTTTACCATGCCCCTACATCTCCATCTTCAAATACCGGTCAGTAACGGCCGAAATCGGCCGTTACCGACTGGTATTTGCCTTCCTACATCTGGCCCTAAGTGATTTGCCCAGAATCACAGGATATTTTAGTGTCATTACCGAGACTCAAACCCAGTTCCCCAGGGCCGAGGTCGAGCGCCCTAGCCGTTAGGCCAACTAGTCTCTACAAATCTATAGTTTGATTGATTGACATTGACATCTGCCTGCAGCAATTGTTCAAATGTTAACAGCACCACATCCAGCAAATTTGGGAAACGTTGTTCTACGCAATGAATTATGACATTTTCTAATTTGCTTGACCGTGCAGGCATAAGTAAAAAAAACTGTCCATCACCAGTGATGAACATGGGCCTGTGACTCCTCCTCACCACCTCTTTGTCATAACAGTGTTTGGAGGAACAAAGCTTCTTCCTCTGACCTCTACCTGCTGCATTGAGCTCAGCACTGCTGCTCTTTACAACAGGACTAGGGTTTGTGAGACTTGACTGCCCATTGGGAAGAGCAACGAAGGGGCGCGACTTTCCTGAATCCTCTCTCCGCATCAATAAGGCTGCAATAGCAGGAGCAACTCCACCACAGAGAAAATCAATCACAACCACCAAAACAAAAAGTACTGCCTGACAGTAGACTACACTGCCTGAGAATTCCAGGACTCACTGTCCTCTGGGGATTGGGCAATTTCTATCATGACAAGAAGAAACTGCTGCCCCTCCCACCCCTTCGGAACCTAGAAAGTATTTGTCCAGAGCCAGTACTTAGGATAGCATTAACCCTTAGGATAACATTAGGACATCACTTTACAAATGCACACATGACAGTAGAGATCACAAACACTGCACATGGACCAACCTTGACCCACAGAAAAATACCAGGCCTTTTCTTTCCATGTACTAGTCATTCTATAGAATTCTGGAATATAGGAATTGTGTGCACCCCAAAAGTTAACTCCGCCCAATCCATTTCTATAGGAGTGGTAGCCCACACTGTTGCGTCAAATCCATTTGGTTCATATCTCTGAAATGGTTAGGGCACAGGAATTCTGTTGCTTCAAGTATGGTGCCCTGTGGACTGTTCTTTTTATGTCAACATAAATTAAAGACGTGTTCTTAGAAATACATAAACTCTGTCATGATATTGACATTTATTGAATATGTAAATAATGATAGTGAATTGAATCTGGTAACAAAGGCCAAACCTTCTGCAAAGAGCTCACTTTTCATTGCTTGACTCAAGAAAAGTCATAGCATTTTTGGAATTCCGCCTAAACACCGAGGGGCATATTAACAAGGGGTTTATATCCGCTTTTTTGGCTTTAAAAGCCAAAAAAGCGAAGATAAAATTATCTCCCTATCAACAACAGGGTGATAACATGCATAATCGCATGTTAGCACCCTTTTTCTCTACGCTTCCCTTTGCATCTCTAATGAGATGCAAAGGGGCGTTCCAGAGCAAAATAATAGGAGAAATGACTCTAAGCGACATTTCTCCTATTATCAAGCTTCATGCTAACCCTCTAAGAGATTAAAAAAAGCAGCACTACCCACGGTTAATGCTGCTTTTTAAAGTCTGCTAATTTTCATACTTAGGCATGCCTGTAATGGGAGGTGGATTATGTGACTGCAACCACAGTCACTATCACCAAGGTTATCGCAGTTTTTCATTGAATATCGCTGGAAATCCAGCGTTATTCAATGTAAAACGGCGATATTCCTGCTATCCCTGTTTTTTTTTATTGCCATGGCGCTCAGTGTAGATAATACTGCGCTACCATGGCGATTATCGCCAGGGATAGTCGGCGATATATTTTTTAACGCTAACAGCGGTCACCGATAATTTTCACTGCCACTTGTTAATATGCCCCTGAATACCTTAAATCAACTGTACAGGCCCAGGAGTGCTTCTTTCAACTTAGATATAGATCTGGTGAACAGGGCTGATATTCTCAGGCATCCAGGTGTACAAAGTCAGTCGAAACCTTGGTCGCCAATCTCCAAAAATATACTGGGGCATATTACCAACAAGTAGCAATATTTATCACTAAATAGGCTTAGCGGCGATTTTTTTATCACTGCCTATCGCTGGATATGTTAGCGGAGAAAACATGCTATTAGAAACGTTTTTCTCCATTGTGCTAAAATATCCAGCGATAGCGGCGAAGTGCGTGAATATCGCTGAGAATACAACGATATTCATGCATTAACGACGAAATGCTCTTAGCCATGTTATCCACCTCCCATTGGATAACATGGCTAAGAACTGGTCTGAGCAGGCGTTAGTTTTTGGCGATAGCGGGAATATTTCCATCGCTACGCCTGCCTTGCTAATAGGCGATAGCGACGTTAGCGAATGCTTTCAGTCACTAACAGGTTGGGTACGCCCACTTTGAATGTCATTAGCGATAAATATCACTGACATGCAAAGCGGGCCCCAAACTGTTCGCTATGCCGATATGTCAGCGACAGCTTGCTAATAGAGTGATAGAATTATTGCCGCTTAGCGACCGAAAACGGCCGCTAAACCGGCAATAATTGCCTATCGCCCCCCTTGGTAATATGCCCCCATGCGTTTCATGATGGACCAGAATTGTTGTTATTGGACTATAACTTTCAACACTAACTTGAGCTGGGACACGTTTTTTTTTTAATGGCGTAATCCAAAGCAATTTTAGTTTGCTTGACAGAAGGCTATCCTAAATAGAGGCACTCGTAACTTAAATGACCCCTTCAACAAAAATGTGGGGATCAATCTTTATCATCTGAGGTGGACATGTTTTGATATTAACCCCTTCAACGCTCATGACGGAGCGGTTCCGTCATGAGCGCCGGTTGGGCTGTGCTTATGACGGAACCGTTCAGTCATGACCACGCCCGTTCTTAAGAACGTTGGGCACAGCGCAAAAATTTGCGCCGCGCTGATGTGGTTAAGATTCAAGGTTCACCTTTGCGTACAAAAAGCTTTCTGGGGAAAAAAGGACCCAAGTACCTGCAGAAACTAGCTTCAAGCTGCAATCCAGCTGGGGAACCTCTGAGGATCACCTGCCAACTTGATGCAATAAACGGATGAAATATATACAAAGACCCCTGGGAGTGCAAGGACCAAAAATGTGGAATGCTGTCACCCCATTATTTGAGATTCGAACCCAACCACAGTTGATGCAGGAAACGCCTGAAAACTGAACTCTACTTATTCATGTCCTTACTGGTACACCAGTCTGCACGGACCGCAGTCTCATAATATCAGCTATGGGCACCCACATGATGTGATTGAAATCTCTTGCCCTTACATTGCCAAATTGAATTAGCCAAACAGTTAAGAGGCACATTAACCCCTTGCGTGCTGGTGACGGCTCCCGTCCGTCATGGCACACAGTGCTCGTGTGCTGATGACGGCCGGGAGCCGTCACGACCACGCCCGCGATCGGAATGTGCTGCACAGGATCAGAATTCCGGCCACGGGCAAGGGGTTAAGAACTGCTTAAATAACTAAACAAATAAATACATACAAACGTACAAAAATAGCTGGTGAAATTTCAGGGCATGTCTGCCTTTCTGTTGCCAGCTATGAAATACCGGTAGCGAGGGTATCAGTCATAGGAGTGAACCCCACCAGCACTTAAGTTTACGTTTCAAATTTATTTAATTTATAATTAGGGACTCCGAAGAGGTCTGCATAAATTCACAAAATTACATACATGTAAATAATATAACATTCTAATGTGCATTTAATCACACTTGATAAAATAGTTCACCCCATCATGAGATCAGAGAATCATAAACAACATCCAAGGTTCAAAAGACTTTCATTTAACAGGATTCTGACAAACAGCAGCATGCTATGCAGAGCACAATATAAAGTGACTTTCATGCCATTGGTGCAAGGTTTAAAAAAATATATATACAAGAAAATAATTAATCTACCACAAAAATAAAATCAAACAGTATAAATAGCTAATACATAGAAGATAACATTGCCCACATAAGAAAATATCAGCCTCTATACCCTGCAGACTGATGCACCTGAATATAAATTTCAAAAATACTTAAAATAAATTCAAAATTCTACAACAAAAGTTTCCATTAGGAGCATTATACAGTGATTGTAGTAGTGCTAAGGGTGAGAAGATAGATAGCTGGAAACATATTGACCACAACCATTTCTGCTGACATAACAAAGCAGGACAGATAAGTAATACATGATCAATATCTTGAGGACGATTTTGAGGTAGAGCCTGGGCAGCACATATGCTGCTCTCCGAGCCTTGCTGTATCGGAGTATGTACTTGAAGCTCCACCCACTCTCCGCCCATACTTGTGATTAGCTTGTGTCATTGTCCTTCATAAATGCTGGCTTCTGAATAGCTATTAGGCTTGTTAGTCCCTCCATAGTACCGCCTTTTCTTCATTTGTAACCTCCCATGAGGACTGGCACTTTTACTTCAGTTATTCCACAGTACGTTTACTTTAGTCTGTAAGCACTATTTTCTATAAGGATTTTTTCTTAACCCCTTGTGAGCTCATGACGGCTCCACACCATCATGATTCACGGGATTGCTCATGACGGTGTGGAGCGGTCATGCCGCTGCCGCTCCGCCCATGCAGGACTAATTCCCCGCCTGTGCGGGTGAATTAGTAAGTGGACGGGGTCATGACGGCTCCACGCCATCATGAGCACATGCCGCCCTTGACTCATAACGGTGAGGAGCCGTCATAAGTACAGGAGCGCCACGCCCACCCTCTAGCCCCTCCCTCGCTGCTCTGGAATTCGCGGCGCAGGGATGGGATTAATACAGGAGGGTCTCTCATGCACAGTTGTGACCACCGGCTTGGTTATTTAACTCGTAGCAAACAGGGAGCTCTTCAGGGGCCATTGGAGACAAAAGGGAGTGAATCAGCAATGCCTTCAAGCATTGGGTAACCAAAACATAAATAAAAGGTATTGTCATTTACAATGCCAACAGCTAAAACTCGCGAAAATGCAAGACCCATTGCATTGCAGATGCTTGTTACACAGGTTTCAAATCGCTGATGAGCCTTACCATTTGGCCATTTAACCAGCACTTACATTACCTCAGCAGAGCACACTATTCAGGCCTGCTGGGCCCTCTC
The DNA here is from genome assembly GCF_964263255.1 of Lissotriton vulgaris. Taxonomy (NCBI): domain Eukaryota; kingdom Metazoa; phylum Chordata; class Amphibia; order Caudata; family Salamandridae; genus Lissotriton; species Lissotriton vulgaris. The sequence goes on from NC_141699.1 coordinate 1,056,102,929, forward strand.
TAGATGGACATTTAGGCCTACAACTTGTGGTTGCCACAACCCATTACCATAAATAAGACTTGAATAATCATTTGTGAAAGGGTGTAGGTCCCAAGTATGAAATTGAAACTGGAAAATTCTGGTTGGTTTTGGCTGCCACAGGTTTATTAATTAACTCCTTTGGTGCTCATGACGAGCCCAGCTCGTCATGAGTCACAGTCGAGCTGGGCTCGTCATAACAGCTGCGCTCGGCCCACGCGCGATTGATTCCCAGCGTGTGCAGGCGAATTAATCAGTGGGCGGAATTGTGACGAGCCCAACTCGTCATGACGAGCTGGGCTTAGCAACGCCGTGCTCACCCCCCGCACCGTGGGGGAATTACCTCCGCAGCAAAGGTGTTAACGTTTTAGGCATTAGTGAGGCTTCCAATCACACACAATGCTCACTTGGTTGGGTTTGTTTCAAGATTTATTTTGCTATCTTTGGCAATATATCTAAATTATAATAAACATTAGACCAGTTGTCTGTGGCCGAGGGACAGATTCTCGGTGTATTTGTGATTAGTATTTCCTCCCGAGTCTGTAATGTTTATTAGCCCCCTGTGTGGGCTGTAGATACACAGGTGTGTTTTATTGTCCCTCTCAGCTTTGCAATATTTATGTACTTGCTTCTTCAAACCTACAAAGTTGCTTGTAAACCTTTGATGGTGCTTTTACTCAAGAAATTGAAATGTTATAGGTCTAAGTGGATAACTCAGCTGCTTGGAGCTTCACAAGACTACAGGGAGTCACCATTAGGACCATGGGTTTTAGACAGATCCCTGCCCTTAATTGACTAATCAATTATTTTTCTTTAGTTCCTCTGTCCATTCAACACTTGCAATAGGAAAAATTGACCTTTCCTCTCAAATGTCACTATCTGTCATATTCAGGACAAATTCCAATAATCTTGGGACATTGGGGGATTATGACTGGTGAGTGGCATTGCTCTTGATCATATAGTAAACCCCAAACTCAAGAAGACTGAAGGTAGATGCAGGGACTGGAGGTTGACATTTTGCAATTTGTGAAGACTGCAGAGTTATGGAAATTCTGCTTTAAAATGATTTTGCAAAAAACACAGTTGATGGACAGAATGCAGAACAATGTCTTACATTCACCCCAATACAAAGATCTGGAGCTAAATCCTTCGTTTTTTTGCACTCCACACCACCCTAGGTCAGACAATGGCTATATGCAAATCAGCCTTGACCCTGTGCCTCATGGGAACAGTCCAGCCCGAACTACCAAGCCATGTCTTTCCTAGACCGGAATCAAGCATCCAAGGACCGGTTTCTGGCTAACAGCCTTCTTCAGCCTGGATAGCTTGACTCCAGTGATGTGGAGAGCCTGGGACTCACGTCGGAGCATACCCAGCCCACTCGGGATGAAAATTGCAAAAAACACAGTTGATGGACAGAATGCAGAACAAGGTCTTACATTCACCCCAGTACAAAGATTTGGGCCTAAATCCATCGTTTTTTTGCACTCCACACCACCCTAGGTCAGACAATGGCTATATGCAAATCAGCCTTGATCCTGTGCCTCATGGGAACAGTCCAGCCCGAACTACCAAGCCATGTCTTTCCTAGACCGGAATCAAGCATCCAAGGACCGGTTTCTGGCTATCAGCCTTCTTCAGCCGGGATAGCTTGACTCCAGTGATGTGGAGAGCCTGGGACTCACGTCTGAGCATACCCAGCCCACTCGGGGTGAAAATTGCAAAAAACACAGTTGGGAGAGGAATCTCCCACTAAAATGACTTTTTTTTAAACCCTAATTTTGCTCAACTGTCTCTCACAATTATTTTAATTGTTACATCCATTTCAAAATGTATGCGGCTTGCAAAGTAAACATAAATTTGCGATGGAAAATATTAACCAAATGTAAAATTTGTGTCATTTCCTCTGTGATATTGATGCAAAATGCCCCCAAAATTCTTCAAAATTTCAAGATGTGGTTGCCCAACACGTTGCACTGCCATTTGGCATGAAAATAAAAGTGAATGTGTGTTTTGCACCAAAAAAAGTGCAAAATCGCTAATGACATGAACAACCGCCTTTCATTTTCTGCTTGCTTAAGTTGTCCTTGTGCTCCAGCAATAGGATTTTTACCCAACTGATATCTTAATTGCACATCTAGGCATTTTGGCATAATATCGGGCCTCACGCATAACACGCGTAAAGTGGAATACAGAAAACGATGCAAGATTACACTGGCGCAAGCAACATTTTGCAAAGGCTTAGAAAATATGTGCATCATTGCATTCCCTAAACCCACTGATGATAGGCGCTCCTTACTAAATTCAAGTTGACCAGAAACCTTGCAAGGTGGTGGTTTTTTCTCGACCTGTCCCACCCCCCTATTAGGACTTTGGCAGTCGGACCGCATTTGCACCGCCCCAACCACGTGGGAACTGCATTCTCCGGCAGTCCTGTGGAGGTCTGAAGACTGCTTGGTGGTGCCCTGAGGCACCGCCAAGCATATTACAACTTCCTTCACCGCCAGCAATGTCATAGAGGTTCTTTCTCCATGTAACTGCTGGCAGGAAAAGAAATGGACCCTACGGGCCCCCCTCTTGCCCCTCTATGCATCGGGGGCTCATGTTGTGCCCCCCTGTAGATTGGTACCCCCCCAGGTCCTGCAGGGGAAGGAATGCACGACATGGGGTATGACTTCCCGTGCAGTAACGTGCACTGGCAGTCCTGCGGCGATGCTATTTAAGGCTCTCAATGAGCCTTTAAACAGTCCCACCGTGGGACCGTCACACCACCTGCCCGACCACAAGGGGGCATATTACCAACAAGTAGCGATATTTACCGCTAAATAGGCTTAGCGATGATTTTTTTATCGCTGAGCATTGCCGGAATTTATCGCTGAGATAACGTGCTTTTAGCAACGTTTATCTCCAAAGCGATACATTTTCCAGCGATATCGGCGAAATGCGTGAATATCGCTGACAATACAGCGATATTCACGCATTAGCGCCAAAATGCTCTTAGCCATGTTATCCACCTCCCATTGGATAACATGGCTAAGAACTGGTCTGAGCAGGCGTTGGTCTTTGGAGATATTCGTGCTTAGCGCAAATATTTCCAACGCTACGCCAGTGTTGGCAATAGGCAATAGCGATGTTAGTGACTGCTGTCAGTCGCTAACAGGTTGGGGATGCCCACTTTGCATGTCATTAGCGATAAATATCGCTGAAATGCAAAGCGGGCCCCAAACCACTCGCTATCGCCTACAAGCTGTCGCTAACTGCTGTTAGCGACAGCTTGCTAATAGGGCGATAGAATTATCGCCGCTTAGCGGCCGAAAACTCACTATCGCCACCCTTGATATTATGCCCCAAGAATACTTGTAATCTGGCAAGCGTGTGGTGGTGATTTTCGGCAGTCCTGGAGCGGAGCAGAGGCGTACCGCCCACTTCAAGATCGCCGAAACTCATAATCAGGCCCTAAATCAGGTCCTATGTCAAATATAAGGTACATGGGTATCAGTGTGCTAGTGAGTGTGGGAGAGTGTGAATTGTTTTGTGAGTGAAATAGTGTGATTGAGATTGTCTGTGTATTATGTAATGAACGATGTGTGACCTCATGCTCTGTACTAATTTAAGACATGGTCTCTGCCATGGCTAACCGGTGTATGGAACAGTCGAAGAGCAAGATAGACGCTATTTTACTACCTGGTGCAGTAATAAATGGTTGTTTATCGTTCAAACATTAACCCCTTTACTGCGGCGGCTATTCCCCCGCAGTGCTAAGGGGGCGGGGCGGAAATGTTGTGGGCTCATGCTGGTGACGGAACCGCTCCGTCACCAGCATCGGTTGCGCTGTGCTTATGACGGAGAGGTTCCGTCATGGCCCCGCCCGCTCAATAGAACGCTCAGCGCAGGCGCGGAATTCGCGCAGGAGCGTCGGGCATGACGGAACCGCTCCGTCATCAGCACAGCGCCACCGGGGCTGATGATGGAGCGGTCCCGTCATCAGCAGGGGAGGGGTTAAAGGAATGTGATACGTCAGTCAAAAAATTTAGTATTGCTTGTTGCAGCTTCGAATAATTACAGGGTACACTAGAACACAATAACATGACACAAAGCGAAATAACAAACCAACGAAACGATAACTGGGCACAAGACAACAAAAAAGCTGTAACGCGGCAGCAGCCACAGTGAAATACAATCCAAATACAATGCAAAAAAGCAGCGCAAAACATGACACAACATCACAAAAAACAACACAATGCATGACTACCACAACAAAATGCAAAAAAATTAATGTGCAAAAATATTCTTACTGCACAGTTCCAGCCTGTTTGCATAAAACATTGGGGAAGGTGTTTGCCTACATACCACCAAGAACATATATTAGTGCCAATCAATGCTTTGTGATATGGCTCCTCAAGTGAGTTGAGAGAAGAGGTGTTTTTATAGGGCCAAAAATCGAACCAACCGATTTATTGTCCAAATATATTAATGTGTCTGAAAGCGCATGAGGACATTTAATTGTGATTGCCTGAATTTGTGACTGTACAAAATATATCTTTGTTTGTGTTTGTGTGGTGGTTAGTACGTGAACAGGTCTGACAGAAGCATGTTAGCATAGATGAAGCATTTGTTTGCCTGTGGGTGATAGCCTGAGTGTGCTGAGTGTGAATATATTTGATGGTATATATATATATATATCAGCTTATGTAAGGAAGTGCTTGTGTGTGTGAACATGTGTAATGGCAGCTGCTTGAGCATGTGTGGTGATAACAAGCAGAGCAAATACAAACGCAGGTGAGAGAAAAAAGAACATCAAAGCCAACCAAACCAGACAAGCACTGTAGAGGATTATGCAGGGCGAGACACGTTCTGCCGCATAATCAAACTATTGCATCTGTGCCCAGCATTGAGAACACTCTGAGAGGGACAGCTTGTGATCTGTCATGCCAACAGAACAAGTGCCTGGTTTGGAAAGTCCCCACAATAAAGCGCATAGAGAACTGGAGCTGCTTATTAGTAGCATATAGTACGAAAACAATGGTGGCTAAAGGAACATGCTTAGGGGCATACTTACAAGAAAATGATGCAACGCTGCGCTGCAAGCCATTTTCCTGCGCCGAGCTGCGTCATTAGGAAAGTGCAGGGATTTGTTGTATTTACAACAATAATATGCATCACTGTGCTTTTGTTTGTGCTGGCGCACGATTGGCTGCCTAGCTCCAACTGAGGCACTCTTGCACCATGGTGCAAGGAACCCTTTGTTGCAGGGGTGATTGTTTTTTTGCAGGAATTGGCGCCTTCCTACACATATATAATCATGGATAGCGTTTTCTTCCTTCAATGTGTGCTACAGAATGCAGCACACAGAAAGAGCAAAAAACGAGGAGAAATAAATGTGTTTCTCCTTGTTGCGCCACTTTAACGCCTTGCATGGGGAAGCGTTAGAATCTGACACATTCCCAGGTTTACGTAACCTTGTAAATCTGCGACTGCGTCAGGATCCATGGGTGTTGCATGGGAACACCCACAGCAACACCCATGCCATGCTCCTTTCACTCAGAGTAATGTGTGAAAGGGGTCATATTTACAAGGTCATAAAAGCCATGCAGGCTGGCTTTGCATGGCCTTGTAAATATGGGCCAGCACACTTCGCCACCGGAGCGTCAAAACAGTGACGTTCTAGTGGCACAAGGGGCTTCTAAATATGCCCCTTAGTTTGGTAGGTAAAGTATGTCAACGAAAGATAGGCCCTTACATATCCCAAAGGTAAATAATAGCTTTTTCAAATGGTCTTTTTCATAGAATTGTAGCCTGCTTTTGAGGGCTATACCTGTCATTAAAAGCCCTATATCGGAGTTATAGGCTTGTGCTGCGGGTGTTGACCTATAACAGAGGGGAGGAGTATAACTTCCAATACAGAAGGACTGTAGAACTGTTAGAACACTTTACACACACAGGGTGGAATGCTTTAATATAAAGATAGGGAAACAAAAAGAAAAACATTGGAATGTTGGAGTGAAGGTCTAGACCAGCCATTTTTGGCTCACTACTACTCTATTGTCTTCAATAGAGCACTTGGCATTCCACTTATCTATGGCTATATTCATGAAGAATTTCCATCAATAATTGTTTTGGAATCTCTTTACCATACAAACCGACATGGCAGAGACCACACCTGCCAGCAACTTCCAAAGGAGGCAGAGAGTCCACCTACCACCAGCAGCCTTCATCCTTTGTAGAGATTCCATGTCTTTGTCACAGACCTTTGCCTGCGCCCACACCCCTCCCTGAAAGAGATCCAAACTTCTTTAACCGCATCGCTGCTGTGGTGATTTTTGCGCTGTGCGGCTGTTTTCCGTTTTCCGCGTTACATGACGAGCTCAGCTCGTCATCAGCACACGCCACCCGTGGCTGATGACGAACTGAGCTCGTCATCAGCAGCGAAGGGGTTAAAACCCAATTGTGCCACGGACCTTACCATCCTCCTGCCTTTCTTCTCAAGAGAGACTTCTCCTATACATTCTCCCCCACTGTCGAAGACTCGCCCATGGCGTTGCACTACTTTAGGTCTCGGATAGACAGCGCTGTCTCTTTGAGACATGTTGTTTACAATCAGTAGGCTACAGGCAACTGATAAGCTTGCCATTTCTACATGTCACTCTCACATGCTTCGTTCCTGTTTGTCCAAGGCATGCATGCATCATATCTCTTCTTGTTTTTGGCCTCCTCCTAGAGCATGGACCAAGTACCTGTGTCCATCGCTGCTCCTATATTGTAGCTACTTTTTAAGTTGTGTTTCAGCACTCCATATGAGTCCTTGTGTTTTCACTTGCTCCATCCCCTCCCAGCAGTCCTCATGCATGTTGCTTCTTCCCCCCACTTGCTTCCATTTCTGTTGTTTCTTTTCGCCTCCCCCTGCCCTGTTGCTTTTTGTCCCTCCCACGCCCCCATCCATGTTGCTTCTTGCCCCTCCCACCCACCCTGCCCCTGTTGCTTTTTGCCCCTCCCACCCACCCTGCCCCTGTTGCTTTTTGCCCCGCCCACCCCATCCATGTTGCTTCTTGCCCCTCCCACCCACCCCATCCCTGTTGCTTCCTGCCCCTCCCACCCACCCAGCCCTGTTGCTTCCTGCCCCTCCCACCCACCCCATCCATGTTGCTTCTTGCCCCTCCCACCCACCCCATCACTGTTGCTTCCTGCCCCTCCCACTGACCCAGCCCTGTTGCTTCTTGCCCCTCCCGAGCCCCATTCATTCTTTTTCCTTCCCATCCACCCCATCCCATTCCCTCTCCCACCCACCCCTGTTGCATCATGGGCAAACCTAGAGTAACATTCTTTACAGCAGACCCTTACTATGCCAATCCTACCCCTTCACAGTACCTTGAGAGCAAGCCTAGACAATCCTTTCTACCTCCTGTTATTCAATGGTAGCCACCATGACAGGCGGTGGGTCCCAGAAGCATGTGTGCAACAGCACGCTGCCCTATGCAGTCGCCATTCTGGGAAAGGAGAATTTTAGAGACATATGAACATTAAAAAGAGGCTTCACTTCTCTGCAAATAAATGATGTGGCCATCTTACATATGTGGATTTATTAAATCTAATACAGCTGAAGAAGCAAGTGCTCTAACACTATTTATCCATTATTCTTGACGAAACATGTTTTCCTATTGTTTAGTATACTTTTTATGTGAGAATTGATTACATAGATTTGAAATAAAAAATGTAAATCACCCCTTTAGGGTAGACAGTACCTATTGACAACACAGCATTTGAAAAATGTATCTATTTGTGCTGGCTAGTATCCTTGGTTGTCTGTCACTTCTTTGTTTGAGATGAATGGAGCATTCAGCCAGTCAGAGATGGCCGCTATGTTCAGCAATAGCTGTGCGCACTATTGTCAACGGCCTGGCAAGCCCACATTGTAGCTTGCCTCACAAACCTTACAGGAAACAACCTAAAGGACATTCACACTGACTATGCCAATAGCTCAGTCATTGCAGAGGCATTGGCTTTGCAAATGCTTGTTTTAACATACTGACCCATCTTAGACCAGTAAATAAAAAAACTTGTGTCCATTTGTAGATGCACCATAGTATCAAACACATGCTTGTGCCTACAAAATGACACTGCATCATTGAGTCTTTTTGTTGCATCTGTCCAACATGGCTAAAATGTATAGGTCTGACTTATTGGGTTTGTCAATGCTTGTTTCGTCAGGCCTCTCCCCAGTAAATGAGGCCCTTGGTGTTTTTCTGTCTCGTGCTCTGGGCCAAAGTCTGATGAGGATAAATAAGTGGTGGTCCCTAAAAATGAGTGCCGCTCGGCTCTACCTGCTACCACTGGTTCAAATTAAGCACTGCCTCCCTGCCTGTCAGGGAGCCGTTCTGTTCCTGACAGAGAACCCCTCTCCTTTCCCCTTTCCTTCTGACCACCTTCCTGTCAGGGGCACCCTTTCCTTCCTCAGACGCCTCCTCTGCCTCCAGTGCCCCTCCATGGCCGAGACCCCTTACGTCCCTGAAAGAGAACCCAACTTACTCCAGTCGACAGACACCATAAGGGCCAGAGCTGCCGGCTTTGGAGCTGAGATACAAGGCCCCAGCAGCCCCCGCAGTGCAGGGGGCCCAAGCTCCACAGGGCCCCCACAGCACAGTACCCTGGGCTGAGAGCTCCTGAGGGAGTCAGGAGTGGGCCCCCGCCATGTACTTGGCAGGGGGCCCCCTCATGTTTTGTTACGCCACTGGCACAAGGTTCGAGTCTCGGCGTCGGCTCAACATCCTGTGATTCTGGGCAGATCGCTTAATCTCCCCATGCCTACCAAAACATGAATGTATCTTTGTGTAACGTAACTGGTGCTCATGTAAAGTGCTCCAATACCTTAGGGTCGAGTTCGCACTATATAAAACTAAAAAAATAAATGAAATAAAAAAGCATTCTCCATCTGGTCACGTCCCTGCAAAGAACCCCCTATCTCCCTGACAAGGACCCCCTCTCTCTCTCCAGGGTAGTCCTACTGTCTCTACAGTCTCCGAGCTCCTTTGAAGGCCTGTCTCTGCCGACTGTCTCATTGTTCGACAGACTCAGCCTTTCTTTCCTCAACCTCGGGAGTTCCCAAATCTTCGCTCCGGAAAATAAATAGTAAAAAAAAACAACGTCTAATCTCTTAAGAATTGTGAGGATTTTATTCTCGAGCAGCTGGGCTCGGAAAGTTCGCAATAGTCTCGGCACGTCGAGGGCGCCTTCCCAGGGAGGCGGGGGCGCCCCCGGAGCACGCTCCCCTCAAGATGACAGGACCGGGCGAGGCGCCCTGAGGCAGAAACGGCGGGGCCCTTCAGGCAGGAGCTTTAATCTTTCGAGAAATGATGGACAGAGCGATGGGTTAGACAAGAGCCCCGACAAAAGCAGGAATGCAAGAAGTTTGTTCAACAGTTTAAGAAATATGTCTGACAATGACAGCGACGAGGGGTGGGGGGGGGGGGGGCGAGGGCGTGGGAGCAAACACAGGCAGGCGGCATGCAAGCTACTCGGAGTGACCCAGGGACAGATTCACTCATTGGTTCCCTGCTGCGACTTGCACATTAGCAGTTTTCATTCTGTGGCCTGAGCTCCTGATACAACAAAAAATATGAGCAAAACCCCCTTTGAAATGTAGATCTTAAAAAGCATTGGCAATGTTGGCTACTAGACTTTGGTAGTTTGTCAATGCTTGTTTGGTTTTGTCAGTCATGCTTTTTGTAAAACGTTAGTGTTGCGGAACTGCTTTATAAATATAGATATCGCGTTTGATGTAGAAATAGATATGGATATAAACATAGATATAGTCAGAGGGCCATTGGCATGCAGGGGCTACTGGGTCCAACCATGGGGTTGAGGCCTTTATTCTCCTTATGTCCTGGGGCTTGACTTACTATGGATTCTGATTAACTGGGCCCCTGATTCCCTTGCACCCAACCACCCAAGGGTGGCCATCCCCACCTGTGTGTGTGGCATGGGGTGGCTGCAGCTAGGCCTTGCAGCCACATTTCTGCAGGCATCCATCCGCCACCGCATATGTCTAAGATATGGGGCCAGCCTTTGGCCCTACATGCACTTACCCCAGGGGCAGTCAACCCCACTTTAGCCTTGCTTGGCAGGGATTGGCCACACTTGCCGTGTGCAGCCGACACACCACAAACACCCAAAACATTTTCCGATCTCACGGGGCTCTCACGGAAGCCAGAGCTCACCAGAGCTCCTATGAAAGTCTCTCGGCGGGTCATGCTGGTTCCCTCAAGAGTCCCATGACTAAGCACAGGAGGAAGAAAAAATGTGGTTCTCGTGGGAGGTTCCTGGGATCCCATAAAAGGTACGGGTGGTTAGGGCTCCCTACCCTGCCCCCGTATTTTTGTTTTCATTTTCAGGACACAGGGACTTATTCCCAAATCGCAGTTTGGGGGTTATACATACCAAGAGGTTACTTTGCAGTCACAAAGGCTCCAATTTTGTAAATCTTAGTCTTTTCGACCACAAAACCCCTTTATGCATCTGGCCCAATGTGTCTAAGTACATATGACAAATTATAGAACGTTCCTTGCCAACTTCTTTAGAACTTGTAATTCCATTTCAACGAAAACACAATGGGCTCCCTCTATAAATCATTGTATTGGGATGTCAAAAGATATTGGACACCCTGAGGTAATGCACTTTATTACTCAAACGATATCTGTGCAGACTAGGTACAAAATTAACGAAATTAACAAAGTAAAAGAGGCGTTCTCTATTCTTTCACCAATTTCTCTCACCCCACAAATTGCCAAGGCTGGTTGGTTGGTTGATATACTTTATTTTGATACATAAAAATATCTTAAAAGCAGTACATACAAAGGAAATGAAAAAAGATATGCAACAAATATACATAAGTATACATCCATGAGATAAAAAGACAATAAAACATTGGAATATGTACAATTAAAAAGAATTGAATTAGTATGTACAGTTAAAAAGGAATTAAATGGATACAGAAAGCCTATTTGATCGGAACAACCAAGACCATTTTACAAATTTTGAAACGCCACATACTACAAGGGGGGTGGTATCTGTAAGTAAGATGCGAAGGGCCACTGAATATTGGCGGTGCCAAATGATCTGCACACAGGTTTAAGCCACCGCTTTCTTGGGTTACAATAGTCTTGACATTCAAAAAAGATATGGGCAACCGTCTCCACCCTCGAAGAACAGAGGACACAATAGGGGGAGTGCTGGGAGGTAGATTTCCATCTCGATGTCAAATAGCCTACTGGTAGAGTACCCACCTTGGCCCTTATTTATGAAGAGCTTGCGCCGAAGATGCGTCAAAAATAATGACGCATCTTCGGCGCACCGCATGCGCCATATTAATGAAGTGACGCATCTCCGGCGATGCGTCACTTTCACCTCACTGCGCTAAAAAACCCACTGCGTCAGAATGCCCTGCGACGCGCAAATAATAATGTATGCAATGTGGGCGTTACCGCGGAAAAACTTGCGCAAAAATGACGCATCCGCATTTACTAACTTTCCCGCTTTTGACGCATCCGCGACGGAAATGGCGCAGCGTTGCGGATGCGTCGGAATTGGTGCGCCTACAAAACGGACGCGCAGCAAATGACGCATCGGCACATAGCGAGAGGAGAGGAGAGAGGAGAGGAGGCCATTGAACTTTGCTGCAACCATACCACACCATGGAGGTCGTAATGCTGAGAGTAGCTGCCAGACGGAGACGACTAGCTGCAGGAATACCACCACAACCCCCTGCACCACAAAATCCACCCCCACCCCCAAGGCAACGCCGCAGAAAGGAGCGGTTATTCCGTCCAAGGAGCGTCCTGAGAGGCATCAGGGATGAGGAGGTCATAACTCTATTCCGCCTGAAGAAGGAGACCATTGAACATCTACTGGGACTCATTGGACCAAGGCTAGAGGTAGGAAGCAACAGGCCTACAAACATACCGCCACAGGCAAAGCTCCTGGCTGTGTTGCACATGCTAGCGTCGGGCTCCTTTCAGACAACAGTCGCCAAACTGGCAGGAATATCCCAGCCAGCTTTTTCATCATTCCTGCCAACTGTCCTGGATGCCATCATCCATCTCACACCCCGCTACCTCCGTTTTCCCAACAATGCACAAGAGCAGATGGAGATAAAGCAAGGATTCTATGCCATAGCAGGCTTACCCCATGTGCTGGGTGCCATGGACTGTACGCATGTGCAATTAGTACCTCCGGCAGCAACTGCACATTTGTACATCAATCGGAAACACACTTATTCAATTAATGTACAGGCCATCGTGGATCACCGTGGACTATTTACTAATGTGCTGGCAAAATACCCTGGCAGTGTACATGATGCGTTCATCTTCAGGAACTGCATCATAAATGATCGCTTCAAGAATGGCCAGTATGGAAATGGACTACTTGTAGGTAAGCAAAAGAGTATGATACAATGCACCATCCATGCTACCATACTGCTAATATTGCTGTAATGACGCATAAATGAGGTTCTGGATGTAATAATGTTGTACTAGCACACAGGTACCCATAGTACGGCCCACGGGCCGTCAGCGGCCCGGCAAGCCTTCCACTGCGGCCCGGCAAGCCGTCCTGTGTGGCCCGCGGACCTTGCAGACATGTACCTCTGTTAAATTTAAATTTTTTCCAAAGTGTCTGCAAACACCACCGGTTGTTGATTTATGGGGGCCGGGTGATTTCAGGCATAGGGTGGAGATGCAGGGGCGCTAAGAAGAGATCAAATTCAACAAGGCCTCATTAACAATTAAATGGTCTTTCAAAGAGCCGTTAAATACTCCGCTGACTGGCGCCAAGGGGGCGTTGGCCTGACTGCTGGGGGTGCCATGATGGGACAAGTGGTGGGACACAGACCCTACACAGCAGCAAATTCTGAAAGAAAACTAGCTGGCTTTTACATTACAGGGGGGGAGGCTGTCTCTGGGCTGGTGACGGGGACGTGTAGACACAGTATGTGTGCACTACCCGAGAGACAGAAGGGGCAGAGACAGAAGGGGCAGAGACAGACAGGGGCAGGGGCAGACAGGGGCAGGGGCAGACAGGGGCAGAGTGTCAGAGACAGATAGAGGCAGAGGCAGATAGAGGGAGGGGCAGATAGGGGCAGAGTGTCAGAGACAGATAGTGTGAGAGACAGATAGGGGCAGGGCCAGAGAAAGGCAGAGACAGGGACAGACTGACAGAGGCAGAGACAGATAGGGGCAGAGACAGATAGGGGCAGAGACACATGGGGGCAGAGACACATGGGTGCAGAGACATATGGGGGCAGAGACATATGGGGGCAGAGACAGATGGGGCCAGAGACAGATGGGGGCAGAGACAGATGGGGGCAGAGACAGATGGGGGCAGAAACAGACATACATAGACAGATAGCGGCAGAGACAGACAGAGATAGACACAAGGACAGAGAGACAGAGGGAGGGGGAGGAGGGCCAGACAGAGACAGGCCCAGACACAGACAGGGACAGACAGAGAGAAGGAGACAGAGAGGAGGAGACAGAGAGAGACATAGAGGGAGGGAGACAGAAAGGGAAGGAGACAGAGAGAGACAGAGAGGGAGAGTGACAGAGAGGGAGGGAGACAGAGGGAGAGACACAGAGGGCGAGAGAGGGAGGGAGAGAGACAGACAGAGTGAGACAGATGGAGAGAGAGGAGGGAGGGAGACAGACAGACAGACAGAGTGGGAGAGAGGGAGAGAGAGGGAGGGAGACATACAGAGGGAGAGAGAGGGAGGGAGACAGACAGACAGAGGGAGAGAGAGGGAGGGGACATACAGAGGGAGAGAGAGGGAGGGAGACAGACAGACAGGGGGAGATAGAGGAAGGGAAACAGACAGACTGACTGAGTGAGTGAGTGAGTGAGTGAGTGAGTGAGTGAGTGAGTGAGAGAGAGTGAGTGTGAGAGATGTGTATGCCAGGTCTGGTCGCTCAGTAGACAAAGGCGTCTGTTGCTGCGGCCTGTGTCCAACCTCATGGTCAGTTTGTATTTGTGGCTCTAGCCCCGCCCACTCCCCCACTGACCCCGGCCCCACCACTGCGGCCCTCGGCCACAAGCCACACTGTAAATTTGGCCCCGAGATAAAGTTTGTGAGTACCCATGTAATAGCATATACATAGACATTAATAGAAGGGCCATAATTAATGACGGTCATGCACTGCTGGTGCGTTTAAACTAAAATGGCAAAAGGTCACGCACCAGTGGTGCAAGTCCCTCATAAATGAGGCCCACGGTCATGTAGAGGCATATAGGGAGTCAATGCATGTCCTTCCAAATTCGAGAAAATACAAAAGGATGTGGGTGGTGCACAGCGGTAGTAAACGAAGTATGTAGAATCTTGTTCAGCTGAGGGTGCTCCCAAGGGTGGTGCTTCCGTCAAAGCAACAAAAGTGCAAGACAGGTAGTGTACACAAACCACTGCAAATACATCCCCTTGGCGAGGCACTCCGTACATGATCATGAAAATGATTCAAAGAAGTTGTAATCCAAGTTCTGTTTTTAATTCACAAGTATTCAAGTTAATGGGTTATCGATGATATCAACAGCATATCAATCCATAGCAAAAATACATTTCTACAAGCCCCTTTGTCAAGGAGCGTTCATATCAACGCGTAGCAAGGACTGCTACTTGGCTGTTCTAAGACCAGCATTACAGAACACCGGTCTTAGAACAGCCGAGTAACGGTCATTGCAATGCGTGGATATGACCGCTCCATGACAAAGGGCCTCCTGGCCAAAATGCATAGGAGGACTTCATACTGATCTACTTTAAGAAATAAATTTATGTTATGGAATGATATGCTGTTAATATCAGTGGTTTGCCTACACTACCTGTCTCTTCCAAATATGTGTCCATTGCACAGCAGAACTATGTTGCAAAGGTGTCTTGCATGTGAGTCCCTGGGTGTGTTCTCTGCAACATCCATGCCCAATGGACACTGACAAATGAAATATTACCCACAACATATGGCCTCTACTTTACCCCAACCATATCAAACTTTTCATTGTACCTTCTCATTTATTCTATTACAGCTGACCAGGGGTATGGCATTCAGCCGTGGGTGATGACACCGTATGGAAACCCACAGACACCACAGGAAGTTGCATACAATCAAGCACATTGCCGGACCAGGAACATTGTGGAAAGAACATTTGGTCTGCTCAAGGCCAGGTTTCGGCGCCTGGACAAGTCTGGTGGACGCATGCTGTATTCACCAGAGACAGTGTGCAAAATTATTTTGGCCTGTGCAATACTGCACAATATTTGTGTTCTCACACGTGTTCCCTGGGACGATGATCCAGATTTGAATGCAGAAATGCCACAGGATGACCAGGAGGATGGCCATGCTCCTGTAAATCCAAGCACAGCAGCAGGCATCCGTAGACGTGCTGAGATAGTGCGCAATTTTTTTTAAGAATGTCACTAATAACATCCGCATCATGCATCTACATTTGTGTTTGCACAAATAAAAATACTTCATACAACCTTATGTACCTTGTGCATGATTATTTGACAATAATTCACACTGCAATTTGCATGACAATCTCATATGTGGAGTTCATACATTACACTTACTCTCATGTCTGGAGGCTGACATCAGACATACATCAGCCCACACATCCATTTACATTGTACTGCCTTGCAATTTCACCTGCAATGCGGACACTCACCAGTGTCTGGCCAACACAGGTACCCTGGCACCATAGTGCATGTGTCTCGGTGTGCAGGGTATGAATGCACATGTGTATGAAGGTGACCCTTCCTGTACAAAAGTATTCCTCCATGCAACACAGCAAACATACTGCAGGTAGGCAGGCCGGCCATTGCGCGTCAGCACACATGAAAAGCACATGAATCTCCCATATGTCATAGACACACCACCTTCCCACCCTATTTGCTTGCTGTAGGGAAGTGCCGCAGGAATGCATGCAGTAATATTATACGCAAATACGTCATAAATTAGGTTGTAAATTCACAATTGTCAAAAAACAACATTTACCATCCATATGTTGTGGTGCAGAAATTTAATAAAGCACTGGTGAAGAGGAGTCCACATAATGAAATCACACAGCAGGAAAAATAACAACAAAGTACTTGTATGTTGCAAAGTCATGATGAAAGTAAATAAGTAATATGACAAAAATTACAATCATCAACATGTTACACAGTGGATGTGCGTCAAAATCTGACCATCCATCAAAAAGTAGCCTTCAGTGCTCACACAAGTTTGCAAAAATAAACAAATGTGGTAGGCACATAAATGAAGTTAGTGTATCATACTTCATAACCTCATTCATGATTCAACACACAAAAGTGACGTTGGGTCTGCCTACCTCAGTATCTGACCCATGCATTCCTGACTCCACGCACATAAGTGACGATAGCTCTGACAACGTCAGAATCTGAGCCATGCATTCCTGACTCAAAGCAGAAAAGTAACGTTATCTGATGTAACCTTCTCATAGGTGAAATTTATAGAGTGCACAGAGACCATAGGCTTGCTGGCACCATAAGACAGAGTGAGTGAGGAAGGAAGCGTGAGTGGCCGAGAGTTAGCACATGGAAGGGAAAAGGTGTGTTTGAAGCGATTACCACAAGTCCAGAAGGGAAGGGGAGGATTTGAAGGAGAGAGAAAGGAGATCCCAAAGCCCAGGAGGCAGATGACAAATTGTGCAACCACCAAAAATCTGGGTTTTAGTATTGGGAGTGACTACCAGATGACGGTGAGCTGATATGAGTGTTTGTGTTGTGCGGTGAAGGCAGATAAGATAATTGAGAAACGTGGAGCGGGACCAGTGGAGGGCTTAGAATGTGAGACAGGTCACCTTAAAAGATGCCCTCTGGTCTATTGTGAGCCAGTGAAGACTGTGGAGTAGAGGTTTGGCTGATTGCCATCTGGGTGTAATGTGAATTAGACGGGCTGCTTGAATCTGGACAACTTGGAGGCGGTGTGCAGGGATCGTGGGAGACCGTAGTTGATGGACTCAGAGAAGTCCAGGCGTGAGAGCACGAGTGAGAACACCACTTGGGTAAGTGCGGTGGGAGGGAGTAAGTGACTGACTGTAACGATCTTCCGGACCTGGTACATAGAGGAAGAAAGTAGCGCACCCACTTGTGCCCTGAGGGAGAGTTCAGCCTCAATGATGACTCCCAGACCCTTGACTGATTTTACCAGGGCTGGGGGGGAACCTAGCTCTGAGGGCAGAACTGAGGGCCACAGTGGCCATGACTGAGTCCAGGGAGGAGGAGCTCTGTTTTAACGGGGTCAAGCTTCAATAGGTACTGGTACATCCATAATTGGATGTGGATCATGACAGCGTGGAACGTCTTGATGGCATGAGGTGAATTGAGCGGGAGGATGATCTGTAGGTCGTCAGCGTAGTAATACACAATAAGGTCCCATTTCTGTACAGAATGGATCAGCGCCCAAAGGTATAGATTGAACAGGAGTGGTGAATGGGAGGAGCCCTGTGGGACTCCACAGGACGTGGGGGTATTTGTTTCACTATAGGGTCCCAGGCGGACCATTTCAGTTCTTCCAGTTAGCAAGGACTCGACACACTCAAGAGTGGTTCCCTGGATGCCTGCATGTTTTCCAAGGTGGAGAAGGATGTTATGGTCCACCGTGTTGAATGCGGACGACAGGTCCAGGAGTAAGAGGGCTTGGGGGGACCCTGCGTCCGCGTTGCCCCTGAGTGTGTACAAGAGTGGCAAGATAACTGCCTCTGTTGAGTGGGCAGGTCAGAAGCCGCCTTGATTGGGCTCCATGTGACAGGAGGATTCGATGTAGTGTGATAGACATCGGGTAACATGGTCCTACATTAATGTTGAGAAAGACGGGAGGAGGGAGATGGGAGACGTTAGGTCTGCATAAGTCTGAAACTGACCCATGCTTTGCTGACTCTAGGCACAAAAGTGACATAACACAAGGCCCAAAAGTGACTATGGTCAACATATGTCTTAGTCTGACTCAGCTGAATACAGAAACACACATTTTCTGCAGGCTAACATGGTTTGTCCCTGTTGAGACACTTCCATGCTAAGCGTAAACATGCATCTTTTGCCCACCATCAAAAAAACAGCAGATAATATATGCAACAACATTGACAGATAAAAAAATGCAATGCCCCATTACTGAATATTGTGACACATGCCAATAATGTCGCATGTAGTAAAACTGGTCACACCTTGAGGAGAAAATATATCATCACTCAGCCATGCTTCAAATTTACAATGCCACGTAATAATGATTTGGTCACATGACAATAATGCGGCTTTGACGATAACTGCTCGCACCGTAAGGGGAAATAAGGAAGTAGCGTACCATGCTACAAATCAACGATGCAACATAATTACGTTTAATGCGCATGCCAATAGTGACGCTTCTACTACAACTGGTCGCACCTTCATGGGAAAATATGGCATCAGTCACCCATACTTCAAATAACGATGCAACATTATATTGATGTAGTCGCATCACAATAATGACGCTCCCACGATAACAGGTCGCACCGTAATGGAAAATATGTCATCACTGTACCCTGCGTCTAATCAGCGATGCGACATAAATAGGTTTCAGTCGCATGCCAATAGTGACGCTTCTACTGCAACTGGTCGCACCTTCATGGTAAAATATGGCATCAGTCACCCATGCTTCAAATAACGATGCGACATAATAATGATTTGGTCGCATCACAATAATGACGCTCCCACGATAACAGGTCGCACCGTAATGGAAAATATGTCATCACTGTACCATGCGTCTAATCAGCGATGCGACATAAATAGGTTTCAGTCGCATGCCAATAGTGACGCTTCTACTGCAACTGGTCGCACCTTCATGGTGAAATATGGCATCAGTCACCCATGCTTCAAATAACGATGCGACATAATAATGATTTGGTCGCATCACAATAATGACGCTCCCACGATAACAGGTCGCACCGTAATGGAAAATATGTCATCACTGTACCATGCGTCTAATCAGCGATGCGACATAAATAGGTTTCAGTCGCATGCCAATAGTGACGCTTCTACTGCAACTGGTCGCACCTTCATGGTAAAATATGGCATCAGTCACCCATGCTTCAAATAACGATGCAACATATTAATGATTTGGTCGCATCACAATAATGACGCTCCCACGATAACAGGTCGCACAGTAATGGAAAATATGTCATCACTGTACCATGCGTCTAATCAGCGATGCGACATAAATAGGTTTCAGTCGCATGCCAATAGTGACGCTTCTACTGCAACTGGTCGCACCTTCATGGTAAAATATGGCATCAGTCACCCATGCTTCAAATAACGATGCAACATAATAATGATTTGGTCGCATCACAATAATGACGCTCCCACGATAACAGGTCGCACCGTAATGGAAAATATGTCATCACTGTACCATGCGTCTAATCAGCGATGCAACATAAATAGGTTTCAGTCGCATGCCAATAGTGACGCTTCTACTGCAACTGGTCGCACCTTCATGGTGAAATATGGCATCAGTCACCCATGCTTCAAATAACGATGCGACATAATAATGATTTGGTCGCATCACAATAATGACGCTCCCACGATAACAGGTCGCACCGTAATGGAAAATATGTCATCACTGTACCATGCGTCTAATCAGCGATGCGACATAAATAGGTTTCAGTCGCATGCCAATAGTGACGCTTCTACTGCAACTGGTCGCACCTTCATGGTAAAATATGGCATCAGTCACCCATGCTTCAAATAACGATGCAACATATTAATGATTTGGTCGCATCACAATAATGACGCTCCCACGATAACAGGTCGCACAGTAATGGAAAATATGTCATCACTGTACCATGCGTCTAATCAGCGATGCGACATAAATAGGTTTCAGTCGCATGCCAATAGTGACGCTTCTACTGCAACTGGTCGCACCTTCATGGTGAAATATGGCATCAGTCACCCATGCTTCAAATAACGATGCGACATAATAATGATTTGGTCGCATCACAATAATGACGCTCCCACGATAACAGGTTGCACCGTAATGGAAAATATGTCATCACTGTACCATGCGTCTAATCAGCGATGCGACATAAATAGGTTTCAGTCGCATGCCAATAGTGACGCTTCTACTGCAACTGGTCGCACCTTCATGGTAAAATATGGCAGCAGTCACCCATGCTTCAAATAACGATGCGACATAATAATGATTTGGTCGCATCACAATAATGACGCTCCCACGATAACAGGTCGCACCGTAATGGAAAATATGTCATCACTGTACCATGCGTCTAATCAGCGATGCAACATAAATAGGTTTCAGTCGCATGCCAATAGTGACGCTTCTACTGCAACTGGTCGCACCTTCATGGTAAAATATGGCATCAGTCACCCATGCTTCAAATAACGATGCGACATAATAATGATTTGGTCGCATCACAATAATGACGCTCCCACGATAACAGGTCGCACCGTAAGGGAAAATGTATTATCAGTGTACCATGCTTAAAATAACGATGCGACATAAATCGGTTATATTCGCATGTCAAAAAATGACGCATCGCCGGAAACGAGTCGCATCGCAACAGGAAATGATGTACCCAGCCTGCCCTGCTCACAAACAGGAAGTTATATGATACTTTCACTTTCTATTTCACTCCTTTGTAGTCTCTGAGAGGTGTAGGAGTGTGTTTGGAAAGTGCTTGAGAGTTTTGTCCTGTCCTGCAGTTGTTTTACAGTGTGTGTCTTGGTAAGTGTGTCCAAATAGTGTCTGTAGTGTTGGGTATTGTCTAACTGTGTCTTGTGTGTCAAGGGGTGTCTGTCTGTTTAGGGGTTTTAATACTTTTTTCATAGGGGGATTACTGTTCTGTTTAGGGGTTGTTACATAGTTAGTAATAGGGGGAGTAGTGTACTGTTAAGTGGAGAAATAGTGTATTATTTGGATTTCTGTGCCAGCAAAATTTTTTTTGTGGCATTCACACAGCGTGGCTTGTGCTTTGTCACAATGCCACCCAGGTCTAGGAACCTAAGTGAGAAGGAGTATGGGGGGCTACTGTGGCTGATACTCCACTACCTCCCAAATATGATTGGGAGTGGAGGCAGGGTAGTGCAGGGTTACCCAACCCAAGAAAGGAAGCTGAGGTGGGAGAGGGTCCGGTACCAGATGTTGAGAATCTTTGGAGTGGACCGGACCCTGAGACAGTACAAACATCGGTGGGCAGATCTCATCAACCGTGAGCAGGATCTCCTGGACCACCTTGGCATTGAGGTTGATGGAACAATTGGTAAGTCAATATATATTTATTTCATGTATTAACAACGGTATCCTAAGGTAAAGCTAATCAAATGTCAAACCACAGGGGCCTCACTGATGATCCCCTTGTGCCCCTGTAAAGTCAGACATAGGGCCATATCTATCAACAAACCCTTTCTCAACAAATAAATGTAGGTTCTAATGGAATCGCTTTTTTTTAATCGCAAAATGGTATGTATAAAGAAAAATCACTACTTTGTAGGAATTCGATAATCTCCCATAGTTGCTACTTTGCATTGTCTAATTTGTAAGTAAGGGATCAATCAAAATTCATTCCCATGGCCCAGGAGGGACATAGGAATCACTTTTCAATAAATACTGTAATAGCAAATCAGCCATTAGCTAGCTGCAAATTGTGATTTCTCCAAAGGGTGCAGGTGTTTCTCAAAAAACCCTGCTGGACCCATCAAAATGATGTGTGTGCATATGGTGCACATACATGCACTATGGCCATGTGTGTGCATCACCTGGCACCTTCAAAAATGTGCAATGGAGCATATTTCCCTAAAATAGCTACTTACCATCAAATACAGGTTGTTGTCAATTAGCTAAATCTGAAACATAATTTGATACACAAAAAAAATACATACATAGGGCATCATTTATGAGGCCCCTTGCGCCATCGAAAATTCACTTTTCATGAAGTTCCGTGGCGCAGAAGCCTGCGTGGTATTTATCAGGCAGCAGTACGCCAGTTTTGGTGGCGTACTGCTGCCTGATAAATATCAGTCCCTTTAACGCAGTGTTCTGCGTTAAAGGGGCGTGCAATGGGTGTTGCTGGGGGCGTTCCCAGCAACAACCATGCCCTTTTGACACTGCCCCACATGTACCAGAAATCGTAACTCTGAAGCAGTGCCAAAAGCTTACGCCTCCCCAGGGGAGGCGTAAGGGAGGCGCAACAGGGAGAAATGTCATTATTTCTCCTCGTATTTCCTTTTTCCATGTGTGCTGCATTCTGCAGCACACATAGAAAGAGGAAAAGGCTCTTGTGCTTATTTTTGTACTGAAAGGTTTACCTTCCTGTACAAAAATGATCTTCCCCGCAACTCAGCCACCCTTGCACCATTGTGCAAGGGTGCCTG